>NC_079393.1:29985248-30098476 GCF_029220125.1 Pseudoliparis swirei
TGTTCTAAATGTGAACAAGTCCTATAGAACATGTTCTACATGTGAACATGTCCTATAGAACATGTTCTACATGTGAACAAGTCATATAGAACATGTGAACAAGTCCTTTCGAACATGTTCTACATGTGAACAAGTCCTTTCGAACATGTTCTACATGTGAACATGTCCTTTAGAACATGTGAACAAGTCCTTTAGAACATGTTCTACATGTGAACAAGTCTTATAGAACATGTTCTACATGTGAACATGTTCTACATGTGAACAAGTCCTATAGAACATGTTCTCCATGTGAACAAGTCCTTTAGAACATGTTCTACATGTGAAAATGTCCTATAGAACATGTTCTACATGTGAACAAGTCCTTTAGAACATGTTCTACATGTGAACATGTCCTATAGAACATGTGAACAAGTCCTTTAGAACATGTTCTACATGTGAACATGTCCTTTAGAACATGTTCTTCATGTGAACAAGTCCTACATGTGAACAAGTCCTTTAGAACATGTTCTACATGTGAACAAGTCCTATAGAACATGTTCTACATGTGAACAAGTCCTTTAGAACATGTTCTACATGTGAACATGTTCTACATGTGAACAAGTCCTTTAGAACATGTTCTACATGTGAACATGTTCTACATGTGAACAAGTCCTATAGAACATGTTCTCCATGAGAACAAGTCCTTTAGAACATGTTCTACATGTGAATATGTCGTTTAGAACATGTTCTACATGTGAACAAGTCCTATAGAACATGTTCTCCATGAGAACAAGTCCTTTAGAACATGTTCTACATGTGAACATGTCGTTTAGAACATGTTCTACATGTGAACATGTCCTTTAGAACATGTTCTACATGTGAACATGTCCTATAGAACATGTTATACATGTGAACAAGTCCTTTAGAACATGTTCTACATGTGAACATGTCCTATAGAACATGTTCTACATGTGAACAAGTCCTTTAGAACATGTTCTACATGTGAACATGTCCTACGTGTGAACAAGTCCTTTAGAGCATGTTCTACATGTGAACATGTTCTACATGTGAACATGTCCTTTAGAACATGTTCTACATGTGAACAAGTCCTATAGTCCTCTGAATCAAGATGGCGGCGCGCACGGACGCAGCGGCCCCTCTCTGTCCTGACCATTTGGTGTTTTGTTCTGTTTCTAAATGTTTGTGCAAAAGTTCGTCCAAAAATTGTTCGTCTTCGCCTCGTCTGTCTACGTCGGAACCCAAATATAGTCGCCAGGTTCTGTTAACCATCGGCAGGACCAAACTACACGGCACTCTGGACGCTGAACAAGCGGAAACACTCATGAGCACGGATTACCGCCGCCCTCGACCACACCGACCACACGGACTCGACTGCCACTCCTCCCCAGAAAGGAGGCGCCGCAAGCGCTGTGAGAGGAAGCAGAAGAGGGTAGGCGGAGGAACCCGAGCTAGGCTAGCGGCTAGGCCAACTCGTCCAGCCATACCATCCATTATCATGGCTAATGCGATCCTTGGACAATAAAATGGACCACATTAGACTGCTGCAGACGGAGACAGCGAGACGGGAACTGCTGTGTGCTTATCTTCACGGAAACATGGCTAAACGACAACATCCCGACTCTGCTGTGAGACTGGAGCAGCTAACATGCTACCGAGCGGACAGAGCCCTCGCTGATGGAGGGAAAACCGCGCGGGTATGTTTACATCCGGGACGCATGGTGCGGGCGCTGCCGTGGTATGAGACACTGCTCACCACTGGCGGAGTTTATGATCGTCTGGTGCCGTCCTTTTTATCTGCCGAGGAAATTCACGGCGATTCTGCTAGTCGCTGTTTACATCCCCGACCTCCAACAACAGTGATAGAAATGGCACTCGGTGAACTGTATCAGGCCATCAGCGAACAACAGACGGCTCACCCAGACGGCTTCACCATCTTTGCTGGAGATTTCAACCATGCAAACCTTAAGACTGTCCTTCGCAGGCTACACCAGCATGTTGATTTCCTACAAGAGGAGGCAACATTTTGGATCTGGTCTACACAACCCACAAAGGAGCGTACAAGGCCTCCCCTCCCCACATAGGTCTCTCTGACCACATCACCGTCATGCTAATGCCAGCATACAGACCCAGAGGAAAGCCTCCAGACCGGTTCTGAAGCAGGTACGGTGTGGCCAGAGGGGCCTCCGCCTCCAAGACTGCTTTGACTCAACAGACTGGGGAATGTTTAAACAGGCAGCCACATACAACGACCACACAGACATTGGGAGTACAGAGACACTGTTACTTCTTACATTAGCAAGTGCATTGATGATGTGACCCATGTAAAGACCATCACCACTCGGGCTAACCAGAAGCCGTGGCTAACGGGAAGTCCATCGGCTGCTGAGGACTAGAAATAGGGTCTTCAGAGCTGGGGACGAAACGGACCTGAAAACAGCGAGCCAACCTGTCCCACGGCATCAGGAAAGCAAAAATTCCTACACAAAAAGATAACCCGGCACTTTAAAGACAGCAGAGACACACGCAGCCTGTGGCGGGCATTCAGACCATCACAGACTATAAACCCACGCCACAGAACTGCGACAGCAACATCTCTCTGCTAAACAACCTCAACAGCTTCTTTGCCCGGTTTGAAGCACAGAACAGCACTCGTCCACACAAGACTCCGCCCCCTCCCCATGATCAGGTTCTGTGCCTGTCTGCTGCCAGCGTGAAGAGGACTCTCGTCCATCAACACCCACAAGGCAACAGGTCCAGACAACATCCCTGGTCGTGTGCTGAAGGACTGCGCAGAGGAGCTTAAGGACGTCTTCACGGATGTCTTTAATACTTCTCTGAGACAAGCTATTGTTCCATCATGCTTCAAGGTAACCACCATCATACCTGTGCCAAAGAAATCCACTCCGTCCTGCTTCAACGACTATCGTCCAGTGGCACTGACCCCCATAATCATGAAGTGCTTTGAACGACTAGTCATGTCGCATATCAAATCCATTCTCCCCCACTCTGGACCCTTTCCAGTTTGCATACCGGGCCAACGGTCCACGGAGGATGCAATCTGCTCTGCTCTCCACCCAGCCCTCACCCACCTGGACAAAAAAGACTCCTATGTAAGAATGCTGTTCATAGACTTTAGCTCAGCATTCAACACAATCATCCAACAACAACTAATCTGCAAACTTGACCAGCTGGGGCTCAACAGCTCGCTGTGTAACTGGCTGCTGGACTTCCTGAGTGAGAGGCCACAAGCAGTACGTGTTGGCAACAACACCCCGAGCAGCATCACACTCAGCACAGGGGCCCCTCAGGGCTGTGTGCTCAGTCCCCTGCTCTTCACCTTGCTGACTCACGACTGCAAAACCAGCTACAGCACCAATCACATGGTCAAGTTTGCAGACGACACAACATTGATAGGTCTCATCACCAAGGATGACGAGACCTCTACAGGAGGAGGGAGGTCAACCTTCTGACCACGTGGCGGAGCCAACAACCTCCTGCTCAACAACAGCAAGACCAAAGAGATCGTTGGTGACTTCGAAAGGCCACACCCATCACCCACCACTAACCATCAACGGTGCGGACATTGAGCAGGTCAGCAGCACCAAATTGCTGGGGGTGGAAATCAGTGAGGACCTCTCGTGGACAGCCAACACTACATCGCTGGCAAAGAAAGCACAGAGGCGCTCTACTTCCTCCGGAAACTGAGGAAAGCAGGAGCCCCCATCCATCATGTGCACCTTCTACCGGCACCATGGAGAGCATCCTGACCAACTGCATCACTGTGTGGGGCGGAAGCTGCACAGACCACAGCAGGAACGCCTGCAGCGCATAGTGAAGGCAGCTGGAAGGATCATGGTGCCTCACTCCCCTCCCATCCCTGCAGGACATATACAACACCCGCCTCACCCGCAGCGACCTCGATTGTGAGTGACCCCTGCCACCCTCACACGGTCTCTTCAGCCTCCTGCCCTCTGGGAGGAGATACTGAGCCTCCGGGCTCACACCGCCAGGCTGTCCAACAGCTTCATCCACCAGGCTTTCAGGAAGCTGAACTCTCTCCCCATCCTCCCACTCCGTCCTCTTTCAGACTCACATGTCTGAATGCTGCTAGCACAATTTATGTTGTCTATATGTTTACATGTTTCTTACTATTTTTGCACTTTATGTTGTCTATATGTTCACAAGTTTTTTACTATTTTTGCACAATTCACTTTATGTTGGACAGAAGAGAAACGCAATTTCGATCTTCTGTATGTTTGCACATATGGAAAATTGACAAATAAAACTGACTTTGACAACATGTTCTACATGTGAACAAGTCCTACATGTGAACAAGTTCTACATGTGAACATGTTCTACATGTGAACAAGTCCTACATGTGAACAAGTCCTTTAGAGCATGTTCTACATGTGAACAAGTCCTACATGTGAACATGTTCTACATGTGAACATGTCCTATAGAACATGTTCTACATGTGAACATGTCCTATAGCACATGTTCACATGTAGAACATGTTCTAAATGACATGTTCTACATGTGAACAAGTCCTATAGAACATGTTCTACATGTGAACAAGTCCTATAGAACATGTTCTCCATGTGAACAAGTCCTTTATGTGTTAACCACACCCGATGGATAGAGATTGGACCCTTCACTGAGTCCCGCCCCTTGAAGGCAGACCAGCCAATCACAGAGCTTCGTCCCGTGACTGAGACTCGTTGTTGATGTCTCTATAACTCTGCTCTGCTTCCGTCTGTGACCTTTGACCTGCAGATCCTCAGGGGACGGCCTGACTCGTGGTTCTTCTCTCTGTTTCAGACACATTGAGAACTGGACCGGTCTGCAGGCGCTGAGGGGCGTGGACATGGAGCTCTACACCGGCTTACAGAGGCTGTGAGTGGCTTTTGTCCAACGACCAATCGGACGCCTCGGCTCCTTCAGACTAACGCCTCGAGACAAAACAACCAGAACGTTGTCAAGAGTTGAGCGCCACCTGAATATGAACACCATTTAAATGAGATGCACACCAGCTACGCCTACCTGTGACGGTGTAACACTCTAGGAATGCTAATCTCATTTGTAACCCAGATTTTGTCAGAAAGAATACAAAAAATACACCGAAACCACATGTTATGGCTGTTGAAGCGTAGATACGGTACGGGGCCATCTAGTGGTGAGGGATGGTCCCCCCGGGCTCCTGGAGAAATGTGGAGGGGCAACGTGGCCCTGTAGAGATATCAAGAAGAGAGGAGAGGAACATCAGAGAGGAGAGATGAGAGAGGAGAGGAACATCAGAGAGGAGAGGAACATTAGAGAGGAGAGGAACATTAGAGAGGAGAGGAACATCAGAGGAGAGGAACATTAGAGAGGAGAGGAACATTAGAGAGAAGAGGAACATCAGAGAAGAGGAACATTAGAGAGGAGAGGAACATCAGAGGAGAGGAACATTAGAGGAGAGGAACATCAGAGAGGAGAGGAACATCAGAGAGGAGAGGAACATTAGAGGAGAGGAACATCAGAGGAGAGGAACATTAGAGAGGAGAGGAACATCAGAGAGGAGAGGAACATCAGAGAGGAGAGGAACATCAGAGGAGAGGAACATTAGAGAGAGAGGAACATTAGAGGAGAGGAACATCAGAGGAGAGGAACATCAGAGAGGAGAGAACATCAGAGAGAGAGGAACATTAGAGAGAGGAACATTAGAGAGGAGGAACATTAGAGAGGAGGAACATCAGAGGAGAGGAACATCAGAGAGGAACATCAGAGAGAGGAGAGGAACATCAGAGAGGAGAGGAACATCAGAGATGAGAGGAACATTAGAAGAGAGGAACATCAGAGATGAGAGGAACATTAGAGAGGAGAGGAATATCAGAGATGAGAGGAACATCAGAGATGAGGAACATCAGAGAGGAGAGGAACAGAGAGGAACATCAGAGAGGAGAGGAACATCAGAAGAGGAGAGGAACATGAGGAACATCAGAGGAGAGGAACATCAGAGAGGAGAGGAACATTAGAGGAGAGGAACATCAGAGGAGAGGAACATCAGAGAGGAGAGGAACATCAGAGAGGAGAGGAACATCAGAGGAGAGGAACATTAGAGAGGAGAGGAACATTAGAGGAGAGGAACATCAGAGAGGAGGAACATCAGAGAGAGGAACATTAGAGGAGAGGAACATCAGAGAGAGAGGAACATCAGAGAGGAGAGAACATTAGAGAGGAGAGGAACAGAGGAGAGGAACATCAGAGGAGGAACATTAGAGGAGAGGAACATCAGAGAGGAGAGGAACATCAGAGAGAGAGGAGAGGAACATCAGAGGAGAGGAACATTAGAGAGGAGAGGAACATCAGAGAGGAGAGGAACATCAGAGAGGAGAGGAACATCAGAGAGGAGAGGAACATTAGAGGAGAGGAACATCAGAGAGGAGAGGAACAGAGGAACATCAGAGGAGAGGAACATCAGAGAGGAGAGGAACATCAGAGAGGAGAGGAACATTAGAGAGGAGAGGAACATCAGAGGAGAGGAACATTAGAGAGGAGAGGAACATTAGAGAGGAGAGGAACATCAGAGAGGAGAGGAACATTAGAGGAGAGGAACATTAGAGAGGAGAGGAACATTAGAGAGGAGAGGAACATTAGAGAGGAGAGGAACATCAGAGAGGAGAGGAACATCAGAGAGGAGAGGAACATCAGAGGAGAGGAACATCAGAGGAGAGGAACATCAGAGAGGAGAGGAACATTAGAGGAGAGGAACATTAGAGGAGAGGAACATCAGAGAGGAGAGGAACATTAGAGAGGAGAGGAACATTAGAGGAGAGGAACATCAGAGGAGAGGAACATTAGAGGAGAGGAACATCAGAGAGGAGAGGAACATTAGAGGAGAGGAACATTAGAGAGGAGAGGAACATCAGAGGAGAGGAACATCAGAGAGAGAGGAACATCAGAGAGGAACATCAGAGAGAGAGGAACATCAGAGAGGAGAGGAACATCAGAGAGAGGGAGAGGAACATCAGAGAGGAGAGGAACATCAGAGAGGAGAGGAACATCAGAGAGGAGAGGAACATTAGAGAGGAGAGGAACATCAGAGAGGAGAGGAACATTAGAGAGGAGAGGAACATCAGAGGAGAGGAACATCAGAGGAGAGGAACATCAGAGAGGAGAGGAACATCAGAGGAGAGGAACATCAGAGAGGAGAGGAACATTAGAGAGGAGAGGAACATTAGAGGAGAGGAACATTAGAGGAGAGGAACATCAGAGGAGAGGAACATCAGAGAGGAGAGGAACATCAGAGGAGAGGAACATTAGAGAGGAGAGGAACATCAGAGAGGAGAGGAACATCAGAGGAGAGGAACATCAGAGAGGAGAGGAACATTAGAGGAGAGGAACATCAGAGAGGAGAGGAACATCAGAGAGGAGAGGAACATTAGAGGAGAGGAACATCAGAGAGGAGAGGAACATCAGAGGAGAGGAACATTAGAAGAGAGGAACATTAGAGAGGAACATTAGAGAGGAGAGGAACATCAGAGAGGAGAGGAACATCAGAGAGGAGAGGAACATTAGAGGAGAGGAACATTAGAGAGGAGAGGAACATCAGAGGAGAGGAACATCAGAGAGGAGAGGAACATCAGAGGAGAGGAACATCAGAGAGGAGAGGAACATCAGAGAGAAGAGGAACATCAGAGAAGAGGAACATTAGAGAGGAGAGGAACATCAGAGGAGAGGAACATCAGAGGAGAGGAACATTAGAGGAGAGGAACATCAGAGAGAAGAGGAACATCAGAGAAGAGGAACATTAGAGAGGAGAGGAACATCAGAGAGGAGAGGAACATTAGAGGAGAGGAACATCAGAGAGGAGAGGAACATCAGAGGAGAGGAACATCAGAGGAGAGGAACATTAGAGAGGAGAGGAACATCAGAGAGGAGAGGAACATTAGAGAGAGGAGAGGAACATTAGAGAGGAGAGGAACATCAGAGAGGAGAGGAACATTAGAGGAGAGGAACATTAGAGAGGAGAGGAACATCAGAGAGGAGAGGAACATCAGAGAGGAGAGGAACATAACATCAGAGGAGAGGAAACATCAGAGAGGAGAGGAACATGAGAGAGGAGAGGAACATTAGAGGAACATCAGAGAGGAGAGGAACATCAGAGAGGAGAGGAACATTAGAGAGGAGAGGAACATCAGAGGAGAGGAACATCAGAGGAGAGGAACATCAGAGAGGCGAGGAACATTAGAGAGGAGAGGAACATCAGAGAGGAGAGGAACATCAGAGAGGAGAGGAACATCAGAGGAGAGGAACATTAGAGAGGAGAGGAACATCAGAGGAGAGGAACATCAGAGAGGAGAGGAACATCAGAGAGGAACATTAGAGAGGAGAGGAACATTAGAGAGGAGAGGAACATTAGAGAGGAGAGGAACATCAGAGGAGAGGAACATTAGAGGAGAGGAACATCAGAGAGGAGAGGAACATCAGAGGAGAGGAACATCAGAGGAGAGGAACATTAGAGAGGAGAGGAACATCAGAGAGGAGAGGAGAGGAGAGGAACATCAGAGAGGAGAGGAACATCAGAGAGAGAGGAACATTAGAGGAGAGGAACATTAGAGAGGAGAGGAAACATTAGAGGAGAGGAACATGAGAGGAACATTAGAGAGAGAGGAACATCAGAGAGGAGAGGAACATTAGAGAGAGAGAACATTAGAGAGGAGAGGAACATCAGAGAGGAGAGGAACATCAGAGAGGAGAGGAACATCAGAGAGGAGAGGAACATTAGAGAGGAGAGGAACATCAGAGAGGAGAGGAACATCAGAGGAGAGGAACATTAGAGAGGAACATCAGAGAGGAGAGGAACAGAGAGAGAGGAACATCAGAGAGGAGAGGAACATTAGAGGAGAGGAACATTAGAGAGGAGAGGAACATCAGAGGAGAGGAACATCAGAGAGGAGAGGAACATTAGAGGAGAGGAACATCAGAGAGGAGAGGAACATCAGAGAGGAGAGGAACATCAGAGAGGAGAGGAACATTAGAGAGGAGAGGAACATCAGGAGAGGAACATCAGAGAGGAGTGGAACATGAGAGTGGAGAGGAACATCAGAGGAGAGGAACATCAGAGTATAGGAACATCAGAGAGGAGAGGAACATCAGAGGAGAGGAACATTAGAGGAGAGGAACATCAGAGGAGAGGAACATCAGAGAGGAGAGGAACATTAGAGAAACATTAGAGAGGAGGAACATCAGAGAGGAGAGGAACATTAGAGAGAGAGGAACATCAGAGAGAGGAACATCAGAGAGGAGAGGAACATCAGAGGAGAGGAACATTAGAGAGGAGAGGAACATCAGAGAGGAGAGGAACATTAGAGAGGAGAGGAACATCAGAGGAGAGGAACATCAGAGAGGAGAGGAACATCAGAGAGGAGAGGAACATCAGAGAGGAGAGAACATTAGAGAGGAGGTACATCAGAGAGAGGAACATTAGAGAGGAGAGGAACATCAGAGGAGAGGAACATCAGAGGAGAGGAACATCAGAGAGGAGAGGAACATTAGAGAGGAGAGGAACATCAGAGAGGAGAGGAACATTAGAGGAGAGGAACATTAGAGAGGAGAGGAACATCAGAGAGGAGAGGAACATTAGAGAACATTAGAGAGGAGAGGAACATTAGAGGAGAGGAACATCAGAGAGGAGAGGAACATAGAGGAGAGGAACATTAGAGAGGAGAGGAAAGAGGAGAGGAACATCAGAGGAGAGGAACATCAGAGGAGAGGAACATCAGAGAGGCGAGGAACATTAGAGGAGAGGAACATTAGAGAGGAGAGGAACATCAGAGAGAGGAACATGAGAGGAACATTAGAGAGGAACATTAGAGAGAGAGGAACATCAGAGAGGAGAGGAACATCAGAGAGGAGAGGAACATTAGAGAGAGGAACATTAGAGAGAGGAGGAACATCAGAGAGGAGAGGAACATCAGAGAGGAGAGGAACATCAGAGGAGGAGAGGAACATCAGGAGAGGAACATCAGAGAGGCGAGGAACATTAGAGGAGAGGAACATTAGAGAGGAGAGGAACATTAGAGAGGAGAGGAACATCAGAGAGGAGAGGAACATCAGAGAGGAGAGGAACATCAGAGAGAGGAACATCAGAGGAGAGGAACATCAGAGAGGAGAGGAACATCAGAGAGGAGAGGAACATTAGAGAGGAGAGGAACATCAGAGGAGAGGAACATCAGAGGAGAGGAACATCAGAGAGGAGAGGAACATTAGAGGAGAGGAACATTAGAGAGGAGAGGAACATCAGAGGAGAGGAACATCAGAGAGGAGAGGAACATTAGAGGAGAGGAACATCAGAGGAGAGGAACATCAGAGAGGAGAGGAACATCAGAGAGGAGAGGAACATCAGAGAGGAGAGGAACATCAGAGGAGAGGAACATTAGAGAGGAGAGGAACATTAGAGGAGAGGAACATCAGAGAGGAGAGGAACATCAGAGAGGAGAGGAACATTAGAGAGGAGAGGAACATCAGAGAGGAGAGGAACATCAGAGAGGAGAGGAACATTAGAGAGGAGAGGAACATCAGAGGAGAGGAACATCAGAGAGGAGAGGAACATCAGAGGAGAGGAACATCAGAGGAGAGGAACATCAGAGGAGAGGAACATTAGAGAGGAGAGGAACATCAGAGAGGAGAGGAACATCAGAGGAGAGGAACATCAGAGAGGAGAGGAACATCAGAGGAGAGGAACATTAGAGGAGAGGAACATCAGAGGAGAGGAACATCGAGAGATCAGAGGAGAGGAACATTAGAGGAGAGGAACATCAGAGGAGAGGAACATCAGAGAGGAGAGGAACATCAGAGGAGAGGAACATTAGAGAGGAGAGGAACATCAGAGGAGAGGAACATTAGAGAGGAGAGGAACATCAGAGGAGAGGAACATTAGAGAGGAGAGGAACATTAGAGAGAAGAGGAACATCAGAGAAGAGGAACATTAGAGAGGAGAGGAACATCAGAGGAGAGGAACATTAGAGGAGAGGAACATCAGAGAGGAGAGGAACATTAGAGGAGAGGAACATTAGAGAGGAGAGGAACATCAGAGAGGAGAGGAACATTAGAGGAGAGGAACATTAGAGAGGAGATGAACATTAGAGAGGAGAGGAACATCAGAGAGGAGAGGAACATTAGAGGAGAGGAACATTAGAGAGGAGATGAACATTAGAGAGGAGAGGAACATTAGAGGAGAGGAACATCAGAGAGGAGAGAAACATTAGAGGAGAGGAACATTAGAGAGGAGATGAACATTAGAGAGGAGAGGAACATTAGAGAGGAGAGGAACATTAGAGAGGAGAGGAACATCAGAGAGGAGAGGAACATTAGAGAGGAGAGGAACATTAGAGAGGAGATGAACATTAGAGAGGAGATGAACATTAGAGAGGAGAGGAACATTAGAGGAGAGGAACATTAGAGAGGAGAGAAACATTAGAGGAGATGAACATTAGAGAGGAGAGGAACATTAGAGAGGAGAGGAACATCAGAGAGGAACATCAGAGAGGAGAGGAACATTAGAGGAGAGGAACATCAGAGAGGAGAGGAACATTAGAGAGGAGAGGAACATTAGAGAGGAGAGGAACATCAGAGAGGAGAGGAACATTAGAGAGGAGAGGAACATTAGAGAGGAGAGGAACATCAGAGAGGAGAGGAACATTAGAGAGGAGAGGAACATCAGAGGAGAGGAACATTAGAGAGGAGAGGAACATGAGAGAGGAGAGAGGAGAGGAACATTAGAGGAACATCAGAGAGGAGAGGAACATGAGAGAGGAGAGAGGAGAGGAACATTAGAGAGGAGAGGAACATCAGAGAGGAGGAACATCAGAGAGGAGAGGAACATTAGAAGAGAGGAACATCAGAGAGGAGAGGAACATTAGAGAGGAGAGGAACATTAGAGAGCAGAGGAACATCAGAGAGGAGAGGAACATTAGAGAGCAGAGGAACATCAGAGGAGAGGAACATCAGAGGAGAGGAACATCAGAGAGGAGAGGAACATTAGAGAGGAGAGGAACATCAGAGAGGAGAGGAACATTAGAGGAGAGGAACATTAGAGAGGAGAGGAACATCAGAGAGGAGAGGAACATTAGAGAGGAGAGGAATATCAGAGAGGAGAGGAACATTAGAGGAGAGGAACATTAGAGAGGAGCGGAACATTAGAGAGGAGAGGAACATTAGAGAGCAGTGGAAGATCAGAGACGAGAGGAACATCACAGAGGAGAGGAACATCAGAGGAGAGGAACATCAGAGGAGAGGAACATTAGAGAGGAGAGGAACATTAGAGGAGAGGAACATCAGAGAGGAGAGGAACATTAGAGAGGAGAGGAACATTAGAGGAGAGGAACATCAGAGGAGAGGAACATTAGAGGAGAGGAACATCAGAGGAGAGGAACATCAGAGAGGAGAGGAACATTAGAGGAGAGGAACATTAGAGAGGAGAGGAACATCAGAGGAGAGGAACATCAGAGGAGAGGAACATTAGAGGAACATTAGAGGAGAGGAACATCAGAGAGGAGAGGAACATCAGAGGAGAGGAACATTAGAGGAGAGGAACATTAGAGAGGAGAGGAACATCAGAGGAGAGGAACATCAGAGAGGAGAGGAACATTAGAGGAGAGGAACATCAGAGGAGAGGAACATCAGAGAGGAGAGGAACATCAGAGAGGAGAGGAACATCAGAGAGGAGAGGAACATTAGAGAGGAGAGGAACATTAGAGAGGAGAGGAACATCAGAGAGGAGAGGAACATCAGAGGAGAGGAACATCAGAGAGGAACATCAGAGGAGAGGAACATCAGAGAGGAGAGGAACATTAGAGGAGAGGAACATTAGAGGAGAGGAACATTAGAGGAGAGGAACATCAGAGGAGAGGAACATCAGAGAGGAGAGGAACATCAGAGGAGAGGAACATCAGAGAGGAGAGGAACATTAGAGAGGAGAGGAACATCAGAGAGGAGAGGAACATCAGAGAGGAGAGGAACATTAGAGGAGAGGAACATCAGAGAGGAGAGGAACATCAGAGATGAGAGGAACATTAGAGAGGAGAGGAACATCAGAGA
The DNA here is from genome assembly GCF_029220125.1 of Pseudoliparis swirei. NCBI lineage: Eukaryota > Metazoa > Chordata > Actinopteri > Perciformes > Liparidae > Pseudoliparis > Pseudoliparis swirei. Next base: position 29,998,329 of record NC_079393.1, read on the forward strand.
TGAGAGGAACATCAGAGAGGAGAGGAACATTAGAGGAGAGGAACATTAGAGGAGAGGAACATCAGAGAGGAGAGGAACATCAGAGAGGAGAGGAACATCAGAGGAGAGGAACATCAGAGAGGAGAGGAACATCAGAGAGAAGAGGAACATCAGAGAAGAGGAACATTAGAGAGGAGAGGAACATCAGAGGAGAGGAACATCAGAGGAGAGGAACATTAGAGGAGAGGAACATCAGAGAGAAGAGGAACATCAGAGAAGAGGAACATTAGAGAGGAGAGGAACATCAGAGATGAGAGGAACATCAGAGAGGAGAGGAACATTAGAGAGGAGAGGAACATTAGAGAGGAGAGGAACATCAGAGAGGAGAGGAACATTAGAGGAGAGGAACATTAGAGAGGAGAGGAACATCAGAGAGGAGAGGAACATCAGAGGAGAGGAACATCAGAGAGGAGAGGAACATTAGAGAGGAGAGGAACATCAGAGGAGAGGAACATCAGAGAGGAGAGGAACATTAGAGGAGAGGAACAACAGAGAGGAGAGGAACATTAGAGAGGAGAGGAACATTAGAGGAGAGGAACATCAGAGGAGAGGAACATCAGAGAGGAGAGGAACATTAGAGAGGAGAGGAACATCAGAGAGGAGAGGAACATTAGAGGAGAGGAACATTAGAGAGGAGATGAACATTAGAGGAGAGGAACATTAGAGAGGAGAGGAACATTAGAGAGGAGAGGAACATCAGAGAGGATCATCAGAGAGGAGAGGAACATCAGAGAGGAGAGGAACATTAGAGGAGAGGAACATCAGAGAGGAGAGGAACATTAGAGGAGAGGAACATTAGAGAGGAGGAACATTAGAGAGGAGAGGAACATTAGAGAGGAGAGGAACATCAGAGAGGAGAGGAACATCAGAGGAGAGGAACATCAGAGAGGAGAGGAACATCAGAGAGGAGAGGAACATTAGAGGAGAGGAACATCAGAGGAGAGGAACATCAGAGAGGAGAGGAACATTAGAGAGGAGAGGAACATTAGAGGAACATCAGAGAGGAGAGGAACATTAGAGGAGAGGAACATTAGAGAGGAGAGGAACATCAGAGGAGAGGAACATCAGAGAGGAGAGGAACATCAGAGGAGAGGAACATCAGAGAGGAGAGGAACATCAGAGAGGAGAGGAACATCAGAGGAGAGGAACATCAGAGAGGAGAGGAACATCAGAGAGGAGAGGAACATTAGAGAGGAGAGGAACATTAGAGGAGAGGAACATCAGAGAGGAGAGGAACATCAGAGGAGAGGAACATCAGAGAGGAGAGGAACATTAGAGAGGAGAGGAACATCAGAGGAGAGGAACATCAGAGGAGAGGAACATCAGAGAGGAGAGGAACATTAGAGGAGAGGAACATTAGAGAGGAGAGGAACATTAGAGAGGAGAGGAACATCAGAGAGGAACATCAGAGAGGAGAGGAACATTAGAGGAGAGGAACATCAGAGAGGAGAGGAACATCAGAGAGGAGAGGAACATTAGAGGAGAGGAACATTAGAGAGGAGAGGAACATTAGAGAGGAGAGGAACATTAGAGAGGAGAGGAACATCAGAGAGGAACATCAGAGAGGAGAGGAACATCAGAGAGGAGAGGAACATCAGAGAGGAGAGGAACATTAGAGAGGAGAGGAACATCAGAGGAGAGGAACATCAGAGAGGAGAGGAACATGAGAGAGGAGAGGAACATTAGAGGAACATCAGAGAGGAGAGGAACATTAGAGAGGAGAGGAACATTAGAGAGGAGAGGAACATCAGAGAGGAGAGGAACATCAGAGAGGAACATCAGAGAGGAGAGGAACATTAGAGAGGAGAGAGGAGAGGAACATGAGGAGAGGAACATCAGAGAGGAACATCAGAGAGGAGAGGAACATCAGAGGAGAGGAACAGAGAGGAACATCAGAGGAGAGGAACATGAGGAGAGGAACATCAGAGGAGAGGAACATAGAGGGAGGAACATCAGAGGAACATTAGAGGAGAGGAACATTAGAGAGGAGGAACATCAGAGAGGAACATCAGAGGAGAGAGGAACATCAGAGGAGAGGAACATAGAGGAGAGGAACATCAGATCAGAGAGAGAGGAACATTAGAGGAGAGGAACATGAGAGGAACATCAGAGGAGAGGAACATCAGAGGAGAGGAGAGGAGAGGAACATTAGAGAGGAGAGGAACATCAGAGGAGAGGAACATTAGAGAGGAGAACATCAGAGGAGAGGAACATCAGAGAGGAGAGGAACATTAGAGGAGAGGAACATTGAGGAACAGAGAGGAACATCAGGAGAGGAACATCAGAGGAGAGGAACATCAGAGAGGAGAGGAACATTAGAGAGGAGAGGAACATCAGAGGAGAGGAACATCAGAGAGGAGAGGAACAACAGAGAGGAGAGGAACATTAGAGAGGAGAGGAACATTAGAGGAGAGGAACATCAGAGAGGAACATCAGAGGAGAGGAACATCAGAGAGGAGAGGAACATTAGAGAGGAGAGGAACATGAGAGAGGAACATCAGAGAGGAGAGGAACATTAGAGGAGAGGAACATTAGAGAGGAGATGAACATTAGAGGAGAGGAACATTAGAGAGGAGAGGAACATTAGAGAGGAGAGGAACATCAGAGAGGAACATCAGAGAGGAGAGGAACATTAGAGGAGAGGAACATCAGAGAGGAGAGGAACATCAGAGAGGAGAGGAACATTAGAGGAGAGGAACATTAGAGAGGAGAGGAACATTAGAGAGGAGAGGAACATTAGAGTGGAGAGGAACATCAGAGAGGAACATCAGAGAGGAGAGGAACATCAGAGAGGAGAGGAACATTAGAGAGGAGAGGAACATTAGAGAGGAGAGGAACATCAGAGGAGAGGAACATCAGAGAGGAGAGGAACATGAGAGAGGAGAGAGGAGAGGAACATTAGAGGAACATCAGAGAGGAGAGGAACATTAGAGAGGAGAGGAACATTAGAGAGGAGAGGAACATTAGAGAGGAGAGGAACATCAGAGAGGAACATGAGAGAGGAGAGAGGAGAGGAACATGAGAGAGGAGAGGCACTGGAGTTAGAGTTCAGAGGGTCACGATCCCACGCTGGAGTTCAGAGTGATGCCGAGGCTCCGAGGGGAGGAGCCGTCTCAACACGGCTGAAGATGCAGATCCTCCAACGGCCACCAGGGGGCGTCTCCACCAACAGTTCTCCACATAGAAACAAATACTCTGGATAGCTCATGTCTTCTTGGACCATCAAGGGATACACCGTGATGTAGTGTGGAGTAGGGAAACACACACATCCTGGATCCTGCATCTCCCATAATGCAATTCTGTGACACAACTCAGTTCAATTGACTTTTTAGTTCTTTTTTTACTCTAACTGACATGGAGGCAGCAGATGGAAACTCTGAGCTCAGACATGGCCTCTTAATGGCATTATGTTACTTCAGGTTGCTGCAGCGGCCGGTTGTGACGATGTGATGTTGTGACATTGTATCTTGTGATGTCGGGACGTTGTATATTTTGACGTTGAATGTTGTGACATTTTGACGTTGTGATGTTGTGATGTTGTGACATGTATGTTGTGATGTTGGGACATTGTATGTTATGTTGTGATGTTGTGACATTGTATGTTGTGACGTTGTGACATTGTATATTGTGATGTTGGGACGTTGTATATTTTGACGTTGTATGTTGTGATGTTGTTACATTGTATGTTATGTTGTGACGCTGTGCTGTTGTATGTTGTGACATTGTATGTTGTGACATTGTATGTTGTGACGTTGTGACATTGTATGTTGTGACATTGTATGTTCTGACATTGTGACATTGTATGTTGTGACGTTGTGATAGAACATGCTTCTTCTCCTCCTTTTAAACATTGTTGTTTTCCTACGTCTGACTGTTGCAGAACCATCACGAGGAGCAACCTGCACACCATCCAGGCCCGAGCGTTCTCCAAGAACCCCCACCTGCACTACATGTGAGTACACACACACACACACACACACACGAGTACACTGTAATGGAGCGCTGCAGCCAGCAGGGACACAACTCATCTCTCTAACGTCACCGCCCGGTGAGAGAGGGGCGTGGCCTGTGTGAGAGGGGCGTGTCCTGTCTGTCGCTCTGGAATCATGAAACAACGCTCACGCTGCGTGTCGAATGCCTAAGAAAAGCTCTCATCGTGATGGAGCCACTCGTCACCTCCTTCACCTGGTCCTCACTAGTCCCCTCACTAGTCCCCTCACTAGACCCCTCACTTGTCCCCTCACTTGTCCCCCTGAGTGTCCTGTGTTTTCCCGATGAAGCCCTCCAGTGCTCCTCTCGGTGCTCGTCTAGTTCTGCCTGTGTGGTTGCTGCCGGTCCTCTGAGACAAAGATCATTCTTTGCGGTGCTGTTGGGTTCCATCTCCTCGCTCCGTGACGGTCCAGTTGACCCGGTTCTGACCTGGCTGTGGATCGGTTCTGACCCGGCTGTGGATCGCTGCCCGGTGTCTCTGAATGTGACTGAGCCGGCGGATCAGAGAGTTTGTGGGTCACAGTCTTGGTTCCACCTCGCCGTCGTCAGAACCCTGTCCAGGAACAGCTCGGCGAAGACTTCAACTAGGGCAGGACGGACATGTACATGACCTTCAGTTGGCAGGTCACATGACCTTCAGTTACATATCACATGACCTTCAGTTACATATCACATGACCTTCAGTTGGCAGGTCACATGACCTTCAGTTGACATATCACATGACCTTCAGTTGGCAGGTCATGTGACCTTCAGTTGACATATCACATGCCCTTCAGTTGGCAGCTCACATAACCTTCAGTTACATATCACATGACCTTCAGTTACATATCACATGACCTTCAGTTGGCAGGTCACATGACCTTCAGTTGACATATCACATGACCTTCAGTTGGCAGGTCACATGACCTTCAGTTGACATATCACATGACCTTCAGTTGGCAGCTCACATAACCTTCAGTTGACATATCACATGACCTTCAGTTGGCAGCTCACATAACCTTCAGTTACATATCACATGACCTTCAGTTACATATCACATGACCTTCAACGGCATGTCCTTCAATGGACATAGAGACACACGACGAAGAGGACAGAGTCAAACTCTACGTGATGAAGATACACAGGAGGCCAGTGTTTTGAGTTTGACCTCCATTTCAGAATGGTTGTTATTGTCTCTGAGTCAGAGAGATGAGGACACAAGGGGACACAAGAGGACACGAGAGGACAGAAGTGGACACAAGGGGACATAAGTGGACACGAGAGGACACAAGGGGACAGAAGTGGACATGAGAGGACACAAGGGGACACTAGGGGACACGAGGGGACAGAAGTGGACACGAGAGGACACGAGGGGACACGAGAGGACACGAGGGGACACGAGGGGACACAAGTGGACACGAGAGGACACGAGAGGATACGAGGGGACACGAGAGGATACGAGGGGACACGAGAGGACACTAGAGGACACGAGGGGACACGAGAGGATACGAGGGGACACGAGGGGACACGAGGGGACACTAGGGGACACGAGAGGACACGAGGGGACACGAGAGGACACGAGGGGACAGAAGTGGACACGAGGGGACACGAGAGGACAGTGGTTGTGCTGCAGTGGCCTCAGCCCTCAACACCCTGCAGACCTCAGAGGTCAAAGACATTTGCCCTTCAAGAGAAGTTCCACTGGTGCACATGTCATGGATGTGATGGTGCCTCCAGGGCATCGTAGACCAGGTCTAGGGGTTTAGGGGTCTAGGGTCCTCATGTCTCCTCCTCCTCATGTCTCCTCCTCCTCCTCCTCATGTCTCCTCCTCCTCTACACTCACCTCCTCTACACTCTCCTCCTCTACACTCACCTCCTCTACACTCTCCTCCTCTACACTCTCCTCCTCTACACTCTCCTCCTCTACACTCTCCTCCTCTACACTCACCTCCTCTACACTCTCCTCCTCTACACGCACCTCCTCTAGACTCTCCTCCTCTATACGCACCTCCTCCCTCCTCTAGACTCACCTCCTCTAGACGCACCTCCTCTACGTTTGGGGCGATGCGATGTGGCCGACTCTGTCACGATTTCTCCACCTTCCTAGTTAAATTCATCCTGCTTACATGTTTAATGAACTCTCCTGTCCTTCCAGATCCTGTCCTCCTCACCTGATTGTCTCATTCCCTTCACCTGGTCCTCACTCCCTTCTCACCTGCAGCCCCTCCCCTCATTAGTCCCTCACTATTTAGCTCCCTCACTTCGACTTGTCCTCTGCCAGATTGTCTTGTGTGTTGCTGCCAAACTCTCCAGTGTATTCCTAGTTCTGATCTGCCTGTTCCGACCCTGTTTGCCTGTTAACCCGACTTCAGATGTTTTCCTGCCCCTTTTGGATTTGTTGCCCTGTTTGACTGACCACCTGGTTCTGACCCGCCTGAAACATTAAGTAAACAGCCTCCTCCTGCATTTCTATGTTTGCGGTGCTTTTGGGTTCCAGTACCTGTAACCTTTACAGACGCGTTGACAGCGGCGCGTTTTCGCCCCGAGTTGAAATATTTCCACTTTGAAGCGTCATCTCGTAACTCGGGCCAATCAGCTCTTGAGTTCTCTCTCGTAGCTGGAAGCGGAAGTCTTCCAGACGGAACAGTGACTTCATCGGTGAAAGTGACCGAGCTGAGTGAGCCTACGGGTGATGGCATGTATATATATATATTAATGTCATGAACCCAAGCACGAGGGCGTTGGTGTGTGGGACGTCTTCAACAAGTATAAAGCAGAACTAGTGGTGAGTTATTCTGGTAGATGAAGGACATGATAACGGTCTTTACGGAGACGAGACACAGAGATAAGCCCCGCCCCTCGCGGAGCGTCTCAACGCTTAAGGTGAGAACACGCGTTTTGGGCGACGCGAAAAATCTCTTTGCTTTTGGTGTGAACGCACATTTAGGAGGACGATGGCAGCCAATCAGGGATCAGCCGGCTCCTCGTGGGGGCGGCCATCGCTGCTGAGACTTCCCGAGCAGCAGGAAGTGGGCAGATGGTGTGTGCGTCTGTGTGTGTGTCTGCGTCTGTGTGTTGCTAGGATAGCTGCGCTCGTTGAGTTCAATTGAAATGTTGAGTAGATTATTCATAGAAAGGAACATTGGCATGAGCTCATGAGCCACTCGGTTGTCAGCCAATAAGGAGCCGGGATCCGTTGCTGCTGCAACTCCCCCCCGAGAGCGTGACGCTAACGATAGCCTCGCTCTTATGTCATCAGCACCACATCCACACACACTCTAAAAAAAAATAAGTTGAGTCAACTTAAAAAAGTGAGGCAACCAGCTGCAAAGCCTTTTTGAGTTCACTCAACTAAGGGCTAATGTGTTGTGTCAACTTATGATAAGAAGTTCACTCAAAGTGATATCTTAAGTTTGTCAAACGTAACATTACTATTCAGACGTACTTATGTATTTAAGTTAACACTACTTAAAATATTGCATTTGATAGTTACATCTACTCATGTACTTAAGTTAAGAACACTTAAAATATTAAATTGGAGAAACTTTAAATTGTGTGTTCTTGTAGATTGAAAACATACATCAACAGCACTTAACATTTTTTGTTGAGAAATGTTTTGTTGAGAGAACTTACTTTTAACTTAAAATGTTTTGTTGAGAGAACTTACTTTTAACTTAAAATGTTAAAAAGTTGTGCTGGACATACACTGAATTTTTTTAAATGTTGGATTCACTTAATTTTTTGGAGGTAAGTGATTGCACGAAATAAGATCATCTAAATCCAGACATATTTTTTAAGTTGAGTGTACTAATTATTTTCAACTAATTTCAGCCAAATTATATTTATATTTTCTGCTCAACGATTTTGATTAGTTAACTCAATTTTATTAAGAAATTCCAACTAAACTTTACTAAAATGGATTAAGTAACTTAAATAAAAAATTTTGTTTATATGCAAATCAATTTAATGTTTACATTTTGACATACTAAAATTAAGTTAAATTAAATACGATTCGCCATTATTAGCATCTTCTTTTATTCAAATAAAGCAAACAGTATATTTCAATACAACTGTTACTAAATGTTATTGAAACAAAATGTAATAGCACCATTCACTGAAATGGTGTACCATAAAAACAACTTCAGTGCCATTCATAACAACAAATATACCAATGGAAGTATTCCTACATGAAGCACGTAATTCACACATGAATTCAGCTCTTCTCCTCCTTCGCCCACTACAAATAGTGACAATGAAAACATCAGATCTGTTGAGCAATGGGGAAACCGTAACATTCCACACATGAAACAAAACACGAAGTGTCATATTTTCATGAAGATTTCCACATTTTTTTCCACAACTAGAAAAAAAAGAAAATAATCTCACATGTTTACTGAGATACAAAAGTTGGTGTATTAAAAAAAGGTGCATTGGGAACAGACTTGGCGAATAAATCAAGACGTAACATGAAACATGTGACTTAAACATCCAGATAAGCTTTTACTCTGAGATACTAGCGAAAAATGAAACAGTAGATCTGTGTGCAGCGATAACGAGACAAAAACCTTCACATCAATAAATGAAACAAACATTATAACATCCTCTTTTCATTAAGTGTGCCACATCGTTTACTCTGTTTGACTGGTGCTTTTTTCATTATCTTGACTCGTACCCTCTTCTTTTTGCAATGCTTTGATGGCACCAGTTCAAATAAGCGGCAAACGATTTCCTAGTCCAGCATATATGTTGTTCTTCAGTCCAAGGAGTTTGGGGGAAAGCTTTTCCCCATCTATTCGAAAGAGCACTTTCTGAATGAATTCATAGTAGTATCTTAGCTCTTTGGGGTAAGCCATGTTCAGAGCGAAGATGATTCCCAGCATTATTGCAGAAGCCTGGGCCACAGATCCACAGTTGTCGAGAATGATGAGTCCTTCAACAAAAATTCCAATGTCATCATCATGTCCCATTTCTCCACCCTCCTGGTTGATGACATATGCTATGCTTTTGCAAGTCTCTCAGGATATCATCTCCTTGGATATCCTGTATGTTTAAACAAAATAGAAGAAAAAAACCCACGTATTCATGAAATATATTTAATTTCAATGACATATACATTACTGTATGAACATTGCTACCACATATTAATCCCTGAAAAAGAATCTGATCATATTTTTTTATTAAACTATATATCTGTGAGGTGTTATTACAAATTTGACAGCTTCGTTCTGAGTGCCATAGATAAAATAGGATTGAGAGATGGACTTAGACATTGGTTAGTTAGAGTTTAAAAAAATGATTTAATTCAATTCAATTCAGTTTATTTGTATAGCCCAATTTCACAAATTACAAATTTGTCTCGGAGTGCTTTACAATCTGTGCATATAGACATCCCTGCCCCAAAACCTCACATCGGACCAGGAAAAACTCCCAAATAACCCTTCAGGGGGGAAAAAAGGGAAGAAACCTTCAGGAGAGCAACAGAGGAGGATCCCTCTCCAGGATGGACAGATGCAATAGATGTCATGTGACCAGAAGGACAGATTTAGAGTTAAAATACATTCAATGAATATGACAGAGTGGATGAATAGTTCATAGTCGGCATATTCCACGATGGAGACCTCCACGATCCATCAGATGGAGGTAGAGAGGAGGAGTGGGCGGAGTCTCAACAGTGGGCGGAGTCTCAACAGGACAGTGGCGTAGTCAGGAGCAGGAATTCCACGACCCAGACCTCGATGCTCCATCAGCAGATAGGATCTATGCCGTCTCATAGGGTCCGATGACCCCATGAGACGTGAAGTCAAAAGGACTCCGGGGAGAAAGCAGAGTTAGTAACGTCTGATTGAGAGATGAACATTCATCCATAAGGAGAGAAGAGGAGATAGGTACTCAGTGCATCCTAAACGTCCCCCGGCAGCTATAAGCCTATAGCAGCATATCAAGGCGCTGGACCAGGTGAACCTGATTCAGCCCTAACTATAAGCTATAAACTTCCTGTATGAAGTGAACACACATGTTCTACTTCCTGTGTGAAGTTTCTTAAAGTCTCGTTTACAGTGAGAGTTTTAAAACCCGATGGCTGGAAAACAGAGACAAGCACTCATGTGACTGACAGGTGAGGCAGCCGAAGCCCCGCCCACACACACAGAGAGAGACACACACACACACACACACACACGGAGACACATACACACACATACACACACACAGAGACACACACACACACACGGAGACACATACACACACACACACACACACACACAGAGACACACACACACACGGAGACACATACACACACACACACACATACACACACACACAGAGACACACACGGAGACACATACACACACACAGACACACAGACAGAATGACTGACAGTTTTAATTACCGTGGCAACACCTGTCATTTCACAGCCGCGTGAGTTGCTCTGAAAATAGCTCTTGCTAATCAAGTGTGTGCGTGTGTGTGTGCGTGTGTGCGTGTGTGTGTGCGTGTGTGTGAGCTTCATCGTTGACAGTCATGATAGATGATGAGCATGACTACCATATAAAGTATGCAGTAAATGGAGAAAACATTATAAACACAACGGAGCTGTTGGTGACCTCTATGGTGACCTCTATGGTGACCTCTACGGGGACCTCTACGGGGACCTCTATGGTGACCTCTATGGGGACCTCTATGGTGACCTCTACGGGGACCTCTATGTTGACCTCTATTGTGACCTCTACGGGGACCTCTATGGTGACCTCTATGGTGACCTCTACGGGGACCTCTATGGTGACCTCTGTGGGGACCTCTATGGTGACCTCTGTGGGGACCTCTATGGGGACCTCTATGGTGACCTCTACGGGGACCTCTGTGGGGACCTCTATGGGGACCTCTATGGTGACCTCTGTGGGGACCTCTATGGTGACCTCTGTGCGGACCTCTATGGTGACCTCTGTGGGGACCTCTATGGTGACCTCTATGGTGACCTCTGTGGGGACCTCTATGGTGACCTCTGTGGGGACCTCTGTGGGGACCTCTATGGGGACCTCTATGGTGACCTCTATGGTGACCTCTGTGGGGACCTCTATGGTGACCTCTGTGGGGACCTCTATGGGGACCTCTATGGTGACCTCTGTGGGGACCTCTATGGGGACCTCTATGGTGACCTCTGTGGGGACCTCTATGGTGACCTCTATGGTGACCTCTGTGGGGACCTCTATGGGGACCTCTATGGGGACCTCTATGGTGACCTCTATGGTGACCTCTGTGGGGACCTCTGTGGGGACCTCTATGGTGACCTCTATGGTGACATCTATGGTGACCTCTACGGGGACCTCTATGGTGACCTCTGTGGGGACCTCTATCGTGACGCACGTCTCTTTTAAAAGTCACGATGAAGGAAGTGGGACAAAGTTTAATCTGCTTGTGTGTACTGGGACTGCTACTCCTCCTCCTGCTCCTCCCCCTGGCACACGGCAGGAGGAGGAGCCTAGAGCTCTGACACTCTGACATCAGAGCCTGGTGTGTCTGGCCCTGTACGTCTTCATGCCACACGCTGCGTTGTTGATGTCACGGATGAAGCCGTGACCTCTGACCTGAGGGCCCCATGCAGCTCCTCTCAGGGTTCTCCTCTCTCCTCAGAAACCTGTCCAAGAACCCCACGCTGTCCTCGCTGTCCTGGCAGATCTTTGAACATCTGCAGGTCTTCGAACTGTAAGTTTGTTTGTTTGTTTGTTTGTTTGATGCCAATGTTCCCCACTATGTCCGTAACCAGGCTCCGCTTCTACTACCGCTTCATAACGTTGACCACGAGCAACAACAGAGCGCTGGTTCCAGCCCCACTGACCTCGCTGACCTCTCTGACCCCGCTGACCTCTCTGACCTCGGTGACCCCACTGACCTCTCTGACCCCACTGACCTCGCTGACCTCTCTGACCCCACTGACCACTCTGACCCCGCTGACCTCGGTGACCCCACTGACCTCTCTGACCCCGCTGACCCCGGTCACCTCGAGGGTTTGCAGCAGGTGGTTTTCCCTCCAGAAGGAACCAGACGTGTCTGAAGGCCGGCTGGTGACCCCGTGGTCATCTGGACGGTGACCTCACACGCCGTGTCACATGACCTCCAGGCTGAGGGCGTCCGTTGAGTCCGGCAGGAAGCGCTGCCTTCACTTCCTGTCCAGTCCCAGTGTGGCCCCCTGAGCGCTCAGTGGGGGTCCCTGTGGGGGTCTCAGTGGGGGTCTCAGTGGGGGTCCCTGTGGGTGTCTCAGTGGGGGTCCCTGTGGGGGGTCTCAGTGGGGGTCCCTGTGGGTGTCTCAGTGGGGGTCTCAGTGGGGGCCCCTGTGGGCCTGCTGATGTCCTCATCACTGTACACCCCCCCTCTCGGGCCCTCCTGACTCCTGCTCCCCTCAGGCTCCTGGAGGACGTGCTGTTCCTCTGCGGCTGTGAGGTCCGCTGGCTGCAGCTATGGCAACAGAGAGGGGAGGCGGGGCTTAGCAGCCAGCGGCTGTACTGTGCTGACGGAGAAACCCGGATACCACTAGAGGACATGAGCATCAGCAGCTGTGGTGAGACACACACACACACACTCACACACAGACACACTCACACTCACACACACACACAGACACACTCACACTCACACACACTCACACTCACACACAGACACACACACACACCTCTAGAGGATGTCTCTCATGTGACCTCTGACCTCTAGAGGATGTCTCTCATGTGTCCTCTGACCTCTAGAGGATGTCTCTCATGTGACCTCTGACCCCTAGAGGATGTCTCTCATGTGACCTCTGACCTCTAGAGGATGTCTCTCATGTGACCTCTAGAGGATGTCTCTCATGTGACCTCTGACCCCTAGAGGATGTCTCTCATGTGACCTCTGACCTCTAGAGGATGTCTCTCATGTGACCTCTGACCTCTAGAGGATGTCTCTCATGTGACCTCTAGAGGATGTCTCTCATGTGACCTCTGACCTCTAGAGGATGTCTCTCATGTGTCCTCTGTCCTCAGACCTTCCAGACATCAGCGTCAGCCACAGCAACCTCACCGTCGTCGAGGGCGACCGCGTGACGGCCATCTGCAACGGCTCCGGGTCCCCGTTACCCGAAGTGGACTGGCCCGTGACCGGCCTGCACTCCATCAATGCTCAGGAGGTGGAGGACACACACACACACACACGTGGTGGTCACATGTCACGTCGTGGTTGTTTTGTGTCTCATGGTCTATTCATACGTCGCCACGGTGACCTGTCCTCCACAGGAAGTCACTGGGGTACATGCTGAGAGGTCAAGGGTTACATTGGTCACTGTGGTGGAGGTCACGATGAGGTCAAGATGAGGTCATGATGAGGTCATGATGAGGTCAGGATGAGGTCAGGAGGTCATGATGATGTCAGGATGAGGTCATGATGAGGTCATGATGAGTTCAGGAGGTCATGATGAGGTCAGGAGGTCATGATGATGTCAGGATGAGGTCATGATGAGGCCATGATGAGTTCAGGAGGTCATGATGAGGTCATGATGAGGTCAGGAGATCATGATGATGTCATGATGATGTCATGATGAGGTCAGGATGAGGTCATGATGAGGTCATGATGAGGTCAGGATGAGGTCATGATGAGGTCAGGATGAGTTCAGGAGGTCATGATGAGGTCAGGATAAGTTCAGGATGAGTTCAGGATGAGGTCAGGATGAGGTCAGGATAAGGTCAGGATGAGGTCATGATGAGGTCATGATGAGGTCAGGATGAGGTTACGATGAGGTCATGATGAGGTCAGGATGAGGTCATGATGAGGTCATGATGAGGTCAGGATGAGGTTATGATGAGGTCATGATGAGGTCAGGATGAGGTCATGATGAGGTCATGATGAGGTCAGGATGAGGTCATGATGAGGTCATGATGAGGTCAGGATGAGGTCAGGATGAGGTCATGATGAGGTCATGATGAGGTCAGGATGAGGTTATGATGAGGTCATGATGAGGTCAGGATGAGGTCAGGATGAGGTTATGATGAGGTCATGTGAGGTCAGGATGAGGTCATGATGAGGTCATGATGAGGTCAGGATGAGGTCATGATGAGGTCATGATGAGGTCAGGATGAGGTCAGGATGAGGTCACGTGAGATGTCCGTCCTGTTGGGATGGAGCGTGGCGCGTTTGTTGTGGAGAAGCTCACATCCTGTCTCCTCTGTCCTTCTGTCCTCCCTCTGTCCTCTTTCCTCTGTCCTCTTCTGTCCTCTGTCCTGCTTCTGTCCTCTCTCCTCTTTCTGTCCTCTTCTGTCCTCTCTCCTCTTTCTGTCCTCTGTCCTCCTTCTGTCCTCTCTCCTCTTTCTGTCCTCCTTCTGTCCTCTGTCCTCTTTCTGTCCTCTGTCCTCTCTCCTCTTTCTGTCCTATTCTGTCCTCTGTCCTCTTTCTGTCCTATGTCCTCCTTCTGTCCTCTCTCCTCTTTCTGTCCTCTTCTGTCCTCTGTCCTGCTTCTGTCCTCTCTCCTCCTTCTGTCCTCTCTCCTCTTTCTGTCCTCTTCTGTCCTCTGTCCTCTGTCCTCTTTCTGTCCTCTTCTGTCCTCTGTCCTCTTTATGTCCTCTTCTGTCCTCTGTCCTCTTTATGTCCTCTTCTGTCCTCCCTCTGTCCTCTTTCTGTCCTCTTTCTGTCCTCTTCTGTCCTCCTTCTGTCCTCAGGCCCGAGTCCTCGACAACAACACCATCCACTCCATCAACATCACGCTGGTCAACGTGAGCCGGGAGGACAACAACTTCCTGTTGACCTGCAGGGCCACGAACATCGTGGGCATGAGCAACGCCACGGTGACGCTGACCGTGCACTGTGAGGACACACACACACACACACACACAGACACAGACACACACACACAGACACACACACACACACAGACACACACTCACACAGACACACACCTACACACACACGTGATGACCGCTCTGTCTCCTCAGTCCCTCCCTCCATCGTGAAGCTGAAGGAGCCGGAGCGTCGCCATGACACCTGCATAGAGTTCACGGTGCGGGGCTCGCCCCCCCCCACGCTGCAGTGGTTCTACCGGGACACGGTGAGCTCCAGCAGCCATGTGACCTGAACTGTTCCCTTAGAAGAAGAACAACGAGGAGCCCCGTGACCTCTGACCCTTCGTGGCTCCGGACTGAAGGCCTCTGGACGTCCACATGTTCTGAGTGACTGACGTGTTCACATCCTGGTCTTCACCGGTTCTGCTGGAGACGACCAGCAGCGGTCCAGTGGGTCTCGGTTCCGGCCTGACCCACGGCGTGCGGTTCCTCTCTTTTCCTCTGCAGGAGATCTCCCACACGGAGTACGTGCGTCCAGACATGGACGTCTACCAGGACTACACCGAGGGCTGCCTGACCTTCAAGAACCCCACGCACCACAACAACGGCAACTACACGCTGATCGCCAGCAACTACCTGGGCGTGGCGGCCGGCAGCGTGTACGGCCACTTCCTGGACACGCCCTTTGAAGGTGAGGCGGCCATGTTGACCCACCTGATCCCACAGAACCACCATGACGGATCGTGACGCACCGTGACGCATCGTGACGTATCGTGACGTGACGCACCGTGACGCATCGTGACGCACCGTGACGCACCGTGACGCACCGTGACGCACCGTGACGCACCGTGACGCATCGTGACGTATCGTGACGTGACGCATCGTGACGCACCGTGACGCACCGTGACGCACCGTGACGCACCGTGACGTGACGCATCGTGGCGTGGCGACGTGACGCACCGTGACGCACCGTGACGCACCGTGACGCACCGTGACGCACCGTGACGCACCGTGACTCACCGTGACGCACCGTGACGCATCGTGACGTATCGTGACGCATCGTGACGCACTGTGGCCGTCGTGGCACCGTGACGCACCGTGGCGTTTCGTGATGCACCGTGGCGTCGTGATGCACCGTGGCACCGTGCGCCGTGGCGTGAGCACCGGCGAACCGTGACGCATCGCGTGGCGCACCGTGACGCAACGTGACGCACCGTGACGCACGTGACGTGCGCACCGTGGCGCACCGTGACGCACCGTGACGCTTCGTGATGTATCGTGACGTGACGCACCGTGACTCGCCGTGGCGCACCGTGACGCACCGTGACGCCGTGACGCACCGTGACGCACGTGATGCACCGTGACGCACCGTGGCGCACCGTGACGTGATGCACCGTGACGTTTCGTGATGCACCGTGACGCACCGTGACGCACCGTGATGCACCGTGACGCACCGTGGCGCATCGTGATGTATCGTGACGCACCGTGGCGAACCGTGACTCACCGTGGCGCACCGTGGCGACGCATCGTGACGTGGCACCGTGGCGAACGTGACACGTGGCACCGTGACGCACCGTGGACGCACCGTGACGCTTCGTGATGCACCGTGACGTGGCGCAGCGTGACGCACCGTGACGCACCGTGACGCACCGTGACGTTACCGTGACGCACCGTGACGCACGTGGCGCATCGTGACATCGTGACGCACTGTGACGCGTCGTGACGCACCGTGACGCACCGTGACGTTTCGTGATGCACCGTGACGCACCGTGACGCACCGTGACGCATCGTGACGCATCGTGATGCATCGTGACGTGACGCACCGTGACGCACCGTGACGCACCGTGACGCACCGTGACGCACCGTGACGCACCGTGACGCACCGTGACGCATCGTGATGCCTCGTGACGTGACGCACCGTGACGCATCGTGATGTCGTGACGCACCGTGGCGTGCACCGTGATGCACGTGATGCCGTGACGCACCGTGACGCACGTGACGCACCGTGGCGCACGTGACGCATCGTGACGCACCGTGACGCACCGTGACGTCGTGACCGTGACGCACCGTGACGCACCGTGACGCACCGTGATGCACCGTGACGCACCGTGGCGCCGTGATGTATCGTGACGTGACGCACCGTGACGCACCGTGGCGTGACCGTGACGTATCGTGACGCACCGTGACTCACCGTGACTCACCGTGACGCACCGTGACGTATCGTGATGTATCGTGACGCATCGTGACGCATCGTGATGCATCGTGACGCATCGTGACGCACCGTGACTCACCGTGACTCACCGTGACGCACCGTGACGTATCGTGACGTATCGTGACGCACCGTGACTCACCGTGACTCACCGTGACGCACCGTGACGTATCGTGATGTATCGTGACGCATCGTGATGCACCGTGACGCACCGTGACGCATCGTGATGCATCGTGACGTGACGCACCGTGACGCATCGTGACGCATCGTGACGTGACGCACCGTGACTCACCGTGACGCACCGTGACGCATCGTGACGTATCGTGACACATCGTGACGCACTGTGACGCGTCGTGACGCACCGGGACGTTTCGTGACGCACCGTGACGCACCGTGACGCATCGTGACGTGACGCATCGTGATGCATCGTGACGTGACGCACCGTGACGCACCGTGACGCACCGTGGCGCACCGTGACGACGTGCACCGTGACGCATCGTGGCGCATCGTGACGTACGCACGTGACGCATCGTGACGCACCGTGACGCACCGTGATGCACGTGACGCGTGACGCATCGTGATGCACCGTGACGTGATGCACCGTGACGCACCGTGACGCACGTGATGCACCGTGACGCATCGTGGCGCACCGTGACGCGACGCACCGTGACGCACCGTGGCGCACCGTGGCGACGTGACGCACCGTGACGCACCGTGACGCACCGTGACGCATCGTGATATCGTGACGCACGTGGCGTGACGCACCGTGACGCGTGACGCACCGTGGCGCACCGTGACGCACGTGACGCATCGTGACGCACTGTGGCGTGACGCACCGTGACGCACCGTGGCGCACCGTGACGCACCGTGGCGCACCGTGACGCACCGTGACGCATCGTGACCGTGACGCACCGTGACGCACCGTGACGCACCGTGACGCATCGTGACGCATCGTGATGCATCGTGACGCACCGTGACGCACGTGACGCACCGTGACGAACCGTGACGCACCGTGATGCACCGTGACGCACCGTGACGCACCGTGACGCACCGTGACGCACCGTGACGTGATGTATCGTGGCGTGGCGCACCGTGGCATCGTGACGCACCGTGACGCACCGTGACGAACCGTGACGCACCGTGACGCACCGTGACGCACCGTGACGCACCGTGACGCATCGTGACGTATCGTGACACATCGTGACGCACTGTGACTCGTCGTGACGCACCGTGACGCACCGTGACGTTTCGTGATGCACCGTGACGTTTCGTGATGCACCGTGACGCACCGTGACGCATCGTGATGCATCGTGACGCATCGTGATGCATCGTGACGTGACGCACCGTGACGCATCGTGACGTGACGCACCGTGACGCATCGTGATGTATCGTGATGTATCGTGACGTGACGCACCGTGACGCATCGTGATGTATCGTGATGTATCGTGACGTGACGCACCGTGACGAACCGTGACTCACCGTGACGCACCGTGACGCACCGTGACGCACCGTGACGCATCGTGACGCATCGTGATGCATCGTGACGTGACGCACCGTGACTCACCGTGACGCACCGTGACGCACCGTGACGCATCGTGACGCATCGTGACGTGACGCACCGTGACGAACCGTGACTCACCGTGACGCACCGTGACGCACCGTGCGTATCGTGACGCACCGTGACGTGACGCACCGTGACGCACCGTGATGTATCGTGACGCATCGTGACGCATCGTGATGCATCGTGACGCATCGTGACGCACCGTGACTCACCGTGACGCACCGTGACGCACCGTGACGTATCGTGACGCACCGTGACTCACCGTGACTCACCGTGACGCACCGTGACGTATCGTGATGTATCGTGACGCATCGTGATGCACCGTGACGCACCGTGACGCACCGTGACGCATCGTGATGCATCGTGACGTGACGCACCGTGACGCATCGTGACGCATCGTGACGCACCGTGACGCACCGTGACTCACCGTGACGCACCGTGACGCATCGTGACGCATCGTGACGCATCGTGACGCACCGTGACGCACCGTGACGCACCGTGACGCACCGTGACGCACCGTGACGCATCGTGACGCATCGTGATGCATCGTGACGTGACGCACCGTGACGCATCGTGACGCATCGTGACGTGACGCACCGTGACGCATCGTGATGTATCGTGATGTATCGTGACGTGACGCACCGTGACGAACCGTGACGCACCGTGACGCACCGTGACGCACCGTGACGCACCGTGACGCACCGTGACGCACCGTGACGCACCGTGACGCACCGTGACGCATCGTGACGCATCGTGATGCATCGTGACGTGACGCACCGTGACTCACCGTGACGCACCGTGACGCATCGTGACGCATGGTGACGAGACGCACCGTGACGCACCGTGACGATCGTGATGTATCGTGACGTGACGCACCGTGACGAACCGTGACTCACCGTGGACGACCGTGATGCACCGTGACGCACCGTGACGCATCGTGACGTGACGCACCGTGACGAACCGTGACTCACCGTGACGCACCGTGACGCACCGTGACGCACCGTGACGCAACGTGACGCACCGTGACGCTTCGTGATGTATCGTGACGAACCGTGACGCACCGTGATGCACCGTGACGCACCGTGACGCACCGTGACGCACCGTGACGCACCGTGACGCATCGTGACGTATCGTGACACATCGTGACGCACTGTGACGCGTCGTGACGCACCGTGACGCACCGTGACGTTTCGTGATGCACCGTGACGTTTCGTGATGCACCGTGACGCACCGTGACGCATCGTGATGCATCGTGACGTGACGCACCGTGACGCATCGTGATGTATCGTGATGTATCGTGACGTGACGCACCGTGACGAACCGTGACTCACCGTGACGCACCGTGACGCACCGTGACGCACCGTGACGCTTCGTGATGTATCGTGACGTGACGCACCGTGACGAACCGTGACTCACCGTGACGCACCGTGACGCACCGTGACGCACCGTGACGCACCGTGACGCACCGTGACGCACCGTGACGCACCGTGACGCACCGTGACGCACCGTGACGCACCGTGACGCACCGTGACTCACCGTGACGCACCGTGACGCATCGTGACGTATCGTGACACATCGTGACGCACTGTGACGCGTCGTGACGCACCGTGACTCACCGTGACTCACCGTGACGCACCGTGACGTATCGTGACGTATCGTGACGCACCGTGACTCACCGTGACTCACCGTGACGTATCGTGATGTATCGTGACGCATCGTGATGCACCGTGACGCACCGTGACGCACCGTGACGCACCGTGACGCACCGTGACGCATCGTGATGCATCGTGACGTGACGCACCGTGACGCATCGTGACGCATCGTGACGTGACGCACCGTGACTCACCGTGACGCACCGTGACGCATCGTGACGTATCGTGACACATCGTGACGCACTGTGACGCACCGTGACGCACCGTGACGCACCGTGACGCACCGTGACGCATCGTGACGCATCGTGATGCATCGTGACGTGACGCATCGTGACGCATCGTGATGCATCGTGACGTGACGCACCGGGACGTTTCGTGACGCACCGTGACGCACCGTGACGCACCGTGACGCACCGTGACGCATCGTGATGTATCGTGACGCACCGTGACGCACCGTGACGCACCGTGACGCACCGTGACGCACCGTGACGCACCGTGACGCACCGTGACGCATCGTGACGTATCGTGACGCACCGTGACGAACCGTGACTCACCGTGACGCACCGTGATGCACCGTGACGTTTCGTGATGCACCGTGACGTTTCGTGATGCACCGTGACGCACCGTGACGCACCGTGACGCATCGTGACGCATCGTGACGTGACGCATCGTGACGCATCGTGATGCATCGTGACGTGACGCACCGTGACTCACCGTGACGCACCGTGACGCATCGTGACGTATCGTGACACATCGTGACGCACTGTGACGCGTCGTGACGCACCGTGACGCACCGTGACGCACCGTGACGCACCGTGACGCATCGTGACGTGACGCACCGGGACGTTTCGTGACGCACCGTGACGCACCGTGACGCATCGTGACGCATCGTGACGTGACGCACCGTGACGCATCGTGATGTATCGTGATGTATCGTGACGTGACGCACCGTGACGCACCGTGACGCACCGTGACGCACCGTGACGCATCGTGATGCATCGTGACGCACCGTGACGCACCGTGACGCACCGTGACGCACCGTGACGCATCGTGATGCATCGTGACGTGACTCACCGTGACGCACCGTGACGCACCGTGACGCACCGTGACGCACCGTGACGCTTCGTGATGTATCGTGACGTGACGCACCGTGACGAACCGTGACTCACCGTGACGCACCGTGACGCACCGTGACGCTTCGTGATGTATCATGACGTGACGCACCGTGACGCACCGTGACTCACCGTGACGCACCGTGACGCACCGTGACGTATCGTGACGCACCGTGACTCACCGTGACTCACCGTGACGCACCGTGACGTATCGTGATGTATCGTGACGCATCGTGATGCATCGTGACGCATCGTGACGCACCGTGACTCACCGTGACTCACCGTGACGCACCTTGACGCACCGTGACGTATCGTGACGCACCGTGACGCACCGTGACTCACCGTGACTCACCGTGACGCACCGTGACGTACCGTGACGCACCGTGACTCACCGTGACTCACCGTGACGCACCGTGACGTATCGTGATGTATCGTGACGCATCGTGACGCATCGTGACGCATCGTGACGCACCGTGACTCACCGTGACTCACCGTGACGCACCGTGACGCACCGTGACGCATCGTGATGCATCGTGACGCTTCGTGACGCATCGTTCCCCCCCGTCGTCCTGTGTTATTCCTGATGCCCACCCCCGCTCCTCGTGAAGCGTTTCCTCTCAGATGCCGGTCCTCCTCCTCCTCCTCATCCTCCTCTCTTTCCTCCACAGACCCGTACACAGACTATGATTATGGTGAGTGAAGTTCCTTTTGTTCCCTTCCAGTGGAGTGTCATAGAACCAGCTGCTCAGTGGGACTTCCTCGACAGTTTGACATTGTTTACTAGCTTGTTAGCGTTCATGTGATATTCGTTAGCCGGAGTCTGACCAATCAAATCAGTCAGAAAGTATCGTCGGCTGAATTTTAAATCCAGGTTATTGTATGAGATGTAAAGCGATCCACTCGGCAGCTCATAGGTCACAACTCTCTGGACGTTGTGTCGCTCACAGAGACGTCTCCACTCAGGATCACGTCCTCTCGTTCCTGACCGGAGAATATCTCTGCATGACTTCATCTCTCACTTCTGTGTCCTCTACCGCCTTTTGTCTCCAGCTCTGTTGGTTATGGATTTCCTTCTGTTGCTGTAGTTGTTGTTGTTGTTGTTGTGATGACTTCTCTGCTCAGCTTCCCTGCCTGTTAACTGTTGTGATTTTTGTTGTTCCACCAGTTACCCCGACGGCCGAGACTCACAAGCCAGAGGAGGATCACTTTGGGGTGAGCTGTGTTTGTGTTCTCAGGCCTCAGGTATCAGGCCTCAGGTCTCAGGTCTCAGGTCTCAGGTCTCAGGCCTCAGGCCTCATGTCTCAGGTCTCAGGTCTCAGGCCTCAGGTCTCAGGCCTCAGGTCTCAGGTCTCAGGCCTCAGGCCTCAGGTCTCAGGTCTCAGGTCTCAGGTCTCAGGTCTCAGGCCTCAGGCCTCATGTCTCAGGTCTCAGGTCTCAGGTCTCAGGCCTCAGGTCTCAGGCCTCAGGTCTCAGGTCTCATGTCTCAGGTCTCAGGTCTCAGGTCTCAGGCCTCAGGTCTCAGGCCTCAGGTCTCAGGCCTCAGGTCTCAGGCCTCAGGTCTCAGGTATCAGGCCTCAGGCATCAGGTATCAGGTATCAGGCCTCAGGTCTCAGGTCTCAGGTCTCAGGTCTCAGGTCTCAGGCCTCAGGTCTCAGGTCTCAGGTCTCAGGCCTCAGGCCTCAGGTCTCAGGTCTCAGGCCTCAGGTCTCAGGCCTCAGGTCTCAGGTCTCAGGTCTCAGGTCTCAGGCCTCAGGCCTCAGGTCTCAGGTCTCAGGTCTCAGGTATCAGGCCTCAGGCCTCAGGTATCAGGTATCAGGCCTCAGGTCTCAGGTCTCAGGTCTCAGGTCTCAGGCCTCAGGTCTCAGGTCTCAGGCCTCAGGCCTCAGGCCTCAGGTCTCAGGTCTCAGGTCTCAGGCCTCAGGTCTCAGGTCTCAGGCCTCAGGTCTCAGGCCTCAGGTCTCAGGTATCAGGCCTCAGGCCTCAGGTATCAGGTATCAGGCCTCAGGTCTCAGGTCTCAGGTCTCAGGTCTCAGGCCTCAGGCCTCAGGCCTCAGGTCTCAGGTATCAGGCCTCAGGTCTCAGGCCTCAGGTCTCAGGTATCAGGCCTCAGGTCTCAGGTATCAGGTATCAGGTCTCAGGTCTCAGGTCTCAGGTCTCAGGTCTCAGGTCTCAGGTCTCAGGCCTCAGGTCTCAGGTCTCAGGCCTCAGGTCTCAGGCCTCAGGCCTCAGGTCTCAGGTCTCAGGTCTCAGGCCTCAGGTCTCAGGCCTCAGGTCTCAGGTCTCAGGCCTCAGGTCTCAGGTCTCAGGTCTCAGGTCTCAGGCCTCAGGCCTCAGTTCTCAGGCCTCAGGTCTCAGGCCTCAGGTCTCAGGTCTCAGGTCTCAGGCCTCAGGCCTCAGGTCTCAGGCATCAGGTATCAGGTCTCAGGTCTCAGGCCTCAGGTCTCAGGCCTCAGGCCTCAGGTCTCAGGCCTCAAGCCTCAGGCCTCAGGTATCAGGTCTCAGGTCTCAGGTCTCAGGTCTCAGGCCTCAGGCCTCAGTTCTCAGGCCTCAGGTCTCAGGCCTCAGGCCTCAGGCCTCAGGTCTCAGGTCTCAGGTCTCAGGTCTCAGGCCTCAGGTCTCAGGTCTCAGGTCTCAGGTCTCAGGCCTCAGGTCTCAGGCCTCAGGCCTCAGGTCTCAGGTCTCAGGTCTCAGGTTTCAGGTCTCAGGTCTCAGGTCTCAGGCCTCAGGCCTCAGGTCTCAGGCATCAGGTATCAGGTCTCAGGCCTCAGGCATGTAGGGAGGACTATAAAACCAGAAGAGGCCTTTGAATCCACGTTGTCACACGTTTGACAGGAAGAGAGGAGTCGCTCAACGGGAGGAAACGTCCTGACCGATGAGCCTGACTCATCAGCTCAAAGTCTACTGGGACTAAGCGGTTCTGAATCAAAGGCGCGTTCCATTGTGGCTAATTGGAGGTGCTTCATGTTTGATTTACATATAATTGCTTGGTTTCTTCCAATAAATCACAATATTTGGCCTTTTTTTAAAGATCTGTATGAAATGCTACTTTAGATCAAAGTTTATGGTTTCAATCATTCTCCTTTGTGAGTAAATCTCCATATAGATGACGTTGCAGCGCATTTAGTTGATAACAATAAAGGCTACCGTCTCAAAATCAAAGAATACATGTTTTAATCAGAGCACCAGGCGTAAGAACATCGCGCTGTCTGAGCGTGAGATGTGTCTCTGAGGTCTGCTGGGGTGGCTCTCTGAAATAAGTCTTTGAAACTTACACTTCTCTCTCTTGTAAAAACCTGTCTGGGAATGTAGTTTAGGAAGCAGATGGCGCTATTTCAATACTGTTATCTGCCGTTAGCTGCTGTCTGCCGTTAGCTGCTGTCTGCCGTTAGCTGCTATCTGCCGTTAGCTGCTGTCTGCCGTTAGCTGCTATCTGTCATTAGCTGCTATCTGCCGTTAGCTGCTATCTGCCGTTAGCTGCTATCTGCCGTTAGCTGCTATCTGTCATTAGCTGCTATCTGCCGTACACACTCACACACTCACTCACACTCACACACACAGGCCTTATTGACATGCACGACGAGGGCCTCTGCACATTCACAGCTAACTTAAAGGGGAGCAACCGCCTTAAAATATGACAACGGTATTTGTGGAACAAAACAAGATGGCGACGGGCAGAATGCCGTCGAGTTTGGAATTTGGCCATCGCCTTCCTAGTTTTGGGTGACCACGAGTGACACGAGAGGGCGGAGCCTAGCACAATTGACCGCCTAACGCACGATCACGAGGTGAACGTTTATCGTGAAAGACAAAAACAACCTGTCCATCACCTTGTCGCCCCGCCCCCTCAGGCCCCGCCCCTCCAGTCCTAACTGCCTCCTCCTCCGCAGGTGTCCGTGGCTGTGGGCCTGGCCGGCTGCGCCTGCCTGCTGCTCGTGGTCCTCTTCCTGCTCGGCAACAAGTACGGACGGCGCTCCAAGTTTGGCCTGAAAGGTAAGAAGTGACCCTCAGTCTGTGAGGAGTGAGGCAGAGGAGGGTCCCTCTTCCTCAGGGCACAGGGACCCTCTGTCTGTGAGGAGTGAGGCAGAGGAGGGTCCCTCTTCCTCAGGGCACAGGGACCCTCTGTCTGTGAGGAGTGAGGCAGAGGAGGGTCCCTCTTCCTCAGGGCACAGGGACCCTCTGTCTTCAGGACTCTGGAGGGTCCAACACCGAGACCAGGTCACGGCTCGGGAAATCACCAGAGAGGGAGCAACTCTTAAAGAGGCAGGAGTACTCAGAACCATCAGAACATCAGAACCATCAGAACACCAGAACATCAGAACCATCAGAACACCAGAACATCAGAACCATCAAAACCATCAGAACACCAGAACATCAGAACCATCAGAACACCAGAACATCAGAACCATCAGAACACCAGAACATCAGAACCATCAGAACACCAGAACATCAGAACATCAGAACCATCAGAACACCAGAACATCAGAACCATCAGAACACCAGAACATCAGAACCATCAGAACCATCAGAACACCAGAACATCAGAACCATCAGAACACCAGAACATCAGAACATCAGAACCATCAGAACATCAGAACCATCAGAACACCAGAACATCAGAACCATCAGAACACCAGAACATCAGAACCACCAGAACATCAGAACCATCAGAACACCAGAACACCAGAACCATCAGAACACCAGAACCATCAGAACCATCAGAACACCAGAACCACCAGAACACCAGAACCATCAGAACACCAGAACCATCCGAACCACCAGAACACCAGAACCATCAGAACACCAGAACACCAGAACACAGAAATGGTAAACAACAATCTAAAACTAGAACATGGAGATAGTGTGGCTTCTACCGAGAGGTGTTTCTATACGTGTATTATAAACATATTATAAACATGTGTATTATAAACAAGTATATAATACACATGTGTATTATACATGTGTATTATATACTTGTGTATATTATACATGTGTATTATACACGTGTATTATACACGTGTATTATACACGTGTATTATACACGTGTAATATACTTGTGTATATTATACATGTGTATTATACACGTGTATTATATACTTGTGTATATTATACATGTGTATTATACACATTGTGGCAACCCGGGGGACTTGGAGGTGAGAATGTGAATGACATCATGAAACCAGGAGGTTCAGAGACGTAGAGCATGAAGACTTGTGATGAGGGGGGGGGGGGTGTCACGGCAACAGAGGCCTCTCCCCGTCGGGTCTTTGGTCTTTGTCTCTCTCCTGTGAGGGACGAGCAGAGGAGGAGAGAGGGTCAGTCACCTCCACTCTGTAGCGGCTCCTCTCCTGAGGTTCTCCTCTCCTGAGGTTGCTCCTCTCCTGAGGTTCTCCTCTCCTGAGGTTCTCCTCTCCTGAGGTTGCTCCTCTCCTCAGGTTGCTCCTCTCCTCAGGTTCCTCCTCCTCTCCTCCTCGTGTTCAGGCTGCTCTCCCCTGATGCCGTCCAGTGCCGGGGAGATATCCTCTCTCCCTCTCATCAGCTGATGGGCTGCAGGTGTGACCACGCCCATGTGCCCATTGGCTGCAGCCCCTGCACTGGGAGGTACGCCCCCTGGATCACTTCCCCCACCTGAGCTTTGGGATCCGCCTCCTGGGCCCTGGTCTGCCCCCCCCCCCCCTCCACTAGCTCCAGGTGGCGGCTGGGAGCGTCGACCAAACAGCATTCATATCTCCCTGACAGGGCATCTGCATTTCCATGGCTTTTCCGGACCTGTGCTCAACAGAAAAATTAAAGTTTTGCAACTCCAAGAACCAGCGTGTAACCCGTGCATTAGTGTCCTTGGCTGTTGACATCCATCTTAATGGTGCATGATCCGTTATCAGGGTGAATTTTCTGCCAAGGAGGTAATATTTCAGCTTGGTTAGGGCCCATTTAGTTGCTAGACATTCTTTCTCAACAGTCCAATAGTTCATTTCATGTTTCAGAAACTTACGGCTAATGTAAGTCACTGGGTGTTCCTCCCTCACCTGGGACAGCACGGCTCAGCCCCTGATCCTGAGGCCCCTGATCCTGAGGCCCCTGATCCTGAGGCCCCTGATCCTGAGACCCCCGATCCTGAGACCCCCGATCCTGAGGCCCCCGATCCTGAGGCCCCCGATCCTGAGGCCCCTGATCCTGAGGCCCCTGATCCTGAGACCCCCGATCCTGAGACCCCGATCCTGAGGCCCCCGATCCTGAGGCCCCTGATCCTGAGACCCCCGATCCTGAGACTCCTGATCCTGAGGCCCCTGATCCTGAGGCCCCTGATCCTGAGACCCCTGATCCTGAGGCCCCCGATCCTGAGACCCCCGATCCTGAGGCCCCTGATCCTGAGACCCCCGATCCTGAGACCCCCGATCCTGAGGCCCCTGATCCTGAGACCCCCGATCCTGAGACTCCTGAGGCGTCTGCATGGATGACCAACGCGTCCCCAAAGCTCGGAGCACAAGGCTTCGGCCCTCCAGACGACACGGTGCGGGGCAGGCGGCTGTTTCTGGTCATTTGGTGTCGGGGGGCTGCAATGGGAGCAAAGTGAGGGACACAACACTGATACCATCCCACCTGTGCCAGGAACCTCTTTACTTGCCGCTTCGTTGCTGGCTTTGGCCAGGTGGTAATGGCTTCCACCTTCCGGAGTCGGGGTCTTACGACGCCTCTCCCAATCGTGTAGCCACGGTACTGGGCCTCTTCTAGACCCAGGGGCACTTCTGCGGTTGGCAGTCAGGCCTGCTTGCCGTACGCTTCCCAAGACAGCTCTCAACTGGCTTACATGGGAGGTCCAGTCGGGACTGTGGATTACTACATTGTCTAAGTAGGCCGCTGCATACTCACGATGCGGTCGCAGTACTTGATCCATCATCCTCTGGAAGGTGGCTGGTGCTCCATGGACCCTGAAGGGCAGGACTTTATAGTGGTGCAGGCCCTCCGGGGTAGCAAAGGCCGTCTTCTCCTTGTCTCTCTCTGTGAGGGGAACCTGCCAGTAACCCTTGGTGACGGGCCGAGTCGCTCTATCAACTCATCCACTCTCGGCATGGGGTCGGCTTCACATTTTGAGATTTCATTTACTTTCCTAAAATCGTTACAGAATCTCTCAGTGCCGTCCGGTTTGGGGATCAGAACAATGGGGCTGGCCCAGGCCCTGTGGGACTCCTCAATGACCCCCTTTCCAACATCTTCCTCACCTCTTCTATGATGGTCTTCCTCTTTGCCTCTGGGATGCGATAGGGCCGAAGCCTCACTTTCTTTCCTCGGTGATTATGTCATGTTGGATCACATGGGTGCATCCCGGAAGGTCGGAAAGCACATCCTGGAACTGACTGGTCAGCTCGAACATGTCTTGCCGGTGGGCCGGCCCCAACTGGGGGCCTAGAGGTACCTGTGAAGCAACAGGATTGGGGACTTCGACAGTAAATGTTGGTCGCGGAACATTGTCAGGGGCGTGCCATCTCTTCAGAAGATTGATGTGATAGAGTTGGCAGGGTTTCCTTCTCCCAGGTTGTCTCACCTTGTTGTTGACCTCGCTCACCTTTTCGACCACTTCATAGGGCCCATGCCACTTGGCAAGGAACTTGCATTCGGCCGTTGGCACCAGGACCAGTACAAACTCACCGGGCTGGAACTCCCGCACTGGAGCTTTCAGGTTGTTGATTCGGGCTTGAGCCCGTTGTGCTTGCTGCATATGCTCCCGCACTATAGGCCATATTTTACCCATCCTGTCTTGCATCTGGTCCACATACTCAATCATAGAGCGGTGGGCTGATGGCTGTTGTTCCCAGGCTTCTTTAGCCAGATCCAGCAGGCCCCTGGGTCTCCGTCCATACAGCAACTCAAATGGTGAAAACCCTGTGGAAGCTTGGGGAACTTCTCTGATTGAAAACAAGACAAACGGGATTAATTGGTCCCAGTTTTTTCGATCCGCATCAATAGTCTTTCGCAACCTTTGTTTTAGGGTCTTATTGAAGCGTTCTACCAGGCCATCCGTCTGCGGGTGGTACACTGAGGTTCTTATTTGGCTTACCTTCAACAACTTGCACATCTCCTTCATTACCCGAGACATGAAGCTGCTTCCCTGGTCCGTTAGGACCTCTTTTACAATGCCTACTCGACTACACAGGAGGAATAGTTATTTGGCGACAGCCTTAGCACGGTGCGTAACGGGACTGCCTCTGGGTAGCGGGTGGCATAGTCCGTGATGACCAGGATGTAACGATGTCCCCTACTGGACTTCGGAAGGGGTCCTACGATATCCTTGGCCACTCTCTGGAAGGGAACATCAATTAAAGGTAACGGGATCAAGGGATTCTGATATTGTACCTTTGGCGCGGTCTTCTGGCGCTCCCGGCAGCTTCTGCAGTATTCCTGGACAGCCCTCTTCACGCCTGGCCAGGAGGAGGGCCCAGGATTCTGTCATCTCTCCTCTCTAATCCCGGATGAGCTCCCAACAGGTGTGAATGGGCCAAGGACAACACCTTTGGAACATAGCGTTTAGGGACCAACGCAGGACACGCTGTGATGCGTTCAGGGACACGTAGGACGCGCTGCAGTTTGGTTGCCCCAGAACAGTTCTTTGGGTGTTGTTGCTAGGCAACCGTCCACGAGGTCTCGGGCCAATGCTCCAGCGAGGCAAATGTACAACGGGATGAATTTGCCCTGCAATCGATTGTAATTCCGTTATTTACATCCCTCATTTTTATTTTATACAGAATATTATTGAATGTGTGAAAGTGAAAGTAAATTATTGAAGAAATATTATTACAAATATAAATAAAGTATAATAAATGAAGTTTAAAGCCTCGCTCACTCTTCAATTACATGTTGTGTTGCTTTACTGCCGTTGAATACTTAACCAGTATTTTAGGAGCACATGCATGTCTCTGTCTCTCTCTCTCTCTGTCTCTCTCTCTCACACACACACACACACACACCCCGTGTCTTAAGGGCACACACACACAGAAACACCAACCATCTGTTGATTACTTCCATCTGTTCATTCAGCCAACCTACTCCTGCCTGTAGGGGAACTGTGCACTTAGACCCACACACATACACACACACACACACACTCAGATATAGTGTGCTGATACGGACTCTCAGACGCACCAGAATGGATGCTTTTATCAAAAGAAGCCGATGATTCCATTACCTCCTCCTCCTCATCTTCCTCCTCCACTGATCTGTCTCCAGGAGAAAGAGACATCTTTGTCTTCCTCTCAGGAGGAATAAATTAATCTTCATCGCGCTGTAATCCGCTTAACATCCACCAGTCTGCTCCGGTCCCGAGGCTGAGCCTCGTGGATCATGTGAGCCCCACAGCTCTGTCCCTCCATGAGGCTCCACCTGGATGAGGCTCCACCTGGATGAGGCTCCACCTAGTTGAGGCTCCACCTAGATGAGGCTCCACCTAGTTGAGGCTCCACCTAGTTGAGGCTCCACCTGGATGAGGCTCCACCTGGATGAGGTTCCACCTAGATGAGGCTCCACCTAGTTGAGGCTCCACCTAGTTGAGGCTCCACCTGGATGAGGCTCCACCTGGATGAGGTTCCACCTAGATGAGGCTCCACCTAGTTGAGGCTCCACCTGGTTGAGCCTCCACCTGGATGAGGCTCCACCTAGATGAGGCTCCACCTAGATGAGGCTCCACCTAGTTGAGGCTCCACCTGGATGAGGCTCCACCTAGATGAGGCTCCACCTAGTTGAGGCTCCACCTGGATGAGGCTCCACCTGTATGAGGTTCCACCTAGATGAGGCTCCACCTAGTTGAGGCTCCACCTAGTTGAGGCTCCACCTGGATGAGGCTCCACCTAGATGAGGCTCCACCTAGATGAGGCTCCAACTAGTTGAGGCTCCACCTAGTTGAGGCTCCACCTGGATGAGGCTCCACCTAGATGAGGCTCCACCTAGATGAGGCTCCACCTAGTTGAGGCTCCACCTGGATGAGGCTCCACCTAGTTGAGGCTCCACCTAGATGAGGCTCCACCTAGTTGAGGCTCCACCTAGTTGAGGCTCCACCTAGATGAGGCTCCACCTGGATGAGGCTCCACCTGGATGAGGCTCCTCAGCACCACCATGTGACGTCCATGAGCAGAACGTGATCCCTGCAGCACATCTCAGACTACAGAACATTGCAACGGGGATAAAGATGAATAAGCAGAAGCTGATGGGGACAGGTGGACAGGAAGTACAGGACCACAGGTGGACTGCGCGGCATGTGAATTGACCCCCATCATGAATAGAATCAGTCAATAAGATCAACCGCTGAACCCAATGCTGGTCCCTAATCCCCTGCTCATGTGCTATGGATGTAAGTGAAACATGATTCAAAACAAAGCTCCCAGACCTTCTGCTCTTCACCTGCTTTACATTACAAAACACCGACTCAGCATGTTCACCAAAGAACATCTGAACCCCAGAGAGGAGGAAAGAAGACGTAACACGGTTCTGTAGAACCAGTTCAACCCAGAACCTCTTTCCTTAGGGCACTTCAGACACAACGTCCAACAGCACAACGGGTGACCTTCCAAGGTCATGGAGTCCTATCACCTTCCAAGTCATGGAGTCCTATCACCTTCCAAGTCATGGAGTCCTATCACCTTCCAAGGTCATGGAGTCCTAATGCCTTCCAAGGTCATGGAGTCCTATCACCTTCCAAGGTCATGGAGTCCTATCACCTTCCAAGTCATGGAGTCCTATCACCTTCCAAGTCATGGAGTCCTAATGCCTTCCAAGGTCATGGAGTCCTAACACCTTCCAAGGTCATGGAGTCCTATCACCTTCCAAGGTCATGGAGTCCTAATGCCTTCCAAGGTCATGGAGTCCTATCACCTTCCAAGGTCATGGAGTCCTATCACCTTCCAAGTCATGGAGTCCTAATGCCTTCCAAGGTCATGGAGTCCTAATGCCTTCCAAGGTCATGGAGTCCTATCACCTTCCATGGTCATGGAGTCCTAACACCTTCCAAGGTCATGGAGTCCTAACACCTTCCAAGTCATGGAGTCCTAACGCCTTCCAAGGTCATGGAGTCCTAACGCCTTCCAAGTCATGGAGTCCTAACGCCTTCCAAGGTCATGGAGTCCTATCACCTTCCAAGGTCATGGAGTCCTATCACCTTCCAAGGTCATGGAGTCCTATCACCTTCCAAGGTCATGGAGTCCTAACGCCTTCCAAGGTCATGGAGTCCTAACACCTTCCAAGGTCATGGAGTCCAATCACCTTCCAAGGTCATGGAGTCCTAACACCTTCCAAGGTCATGGAGTCCTAACACCTTCCAATGTCATGGAGTCCTATCACCTTCCAAGGTCATGGAGTCCTAACACCTTCCAAGTCATGGAGTCCTGACGCCTTACAAGGTCATAGAGTCCTAACACCTTCCAAGTCATGGAGTCCTAACGCCTTCCAAGGTCATGGAGTCCTAACGCCTTCCAAGTCATGGAGTCCTATCACCTTCCAAGGTCATGGAGTCCTATCACCTTCCAAGCTCATGGAGTCCTATCACCTTCCAAGGTCATGGAGTCCTAACGCCTTCCAAGGTCATGGAGTCCTAACACCTTCCAAGGTCATGGAGTCCAATCACCTTCCAAGGTCATGGAGTCCTAACACCTTCAATTCAATTCAATTCAATTCAGTTTATTTGTATTGCCCAATTTCACAAATTACAAATTTGTCTCGGAGTGCTTTACAATCTGTACACATAGACAACCCTGCCCCAAAACCTCACATCGGACCAGGAAAAACTCCCAAATAACCCTTCAGGGGGAAAAAAAGGGAAGAAACCTGGAGGAGAGCAACAGAGGAGGATCCCTCTCCAGGATGGACAGATGCAATAGATGTAATGTGTACAGAAGGACAGATTTAGAGTTTAAATACATTCAATGAATATGACAGAGTGTATGAATAGTTCATAGTAGGCATATTCCACGATGGAGACCTCCACGATCCATCAGGCAGATGGCGGTGGGGAGGAGGAGTGGGCGGAGTCTCAACAGTAGGCGGAGTCTCAACAGGACAGTGGCGTAGTCAGGAGCAGGAATTCCACGACCCAGACCTCAATGATCCATCAGGCAGATAGATCTATGCCGTCTCATAGGGTCCGATGACCCCATGAGACGTGAAGTCAAAAGGACTCCGGGAGAAAGCAGAGTTAGTAACGTGTGATTGAGAGATGAAAATTCATCCTTAAGGAGAGAAAAAAGAGGAGATAGGTACTCAGTGCATCCTAAACGTCCACCGGCAGCTATAAGCCTATAGCAGCATATCAAGGGGCTGGACCAGGGCAAACCTGATTCAGCCCTAACTATAAGCTCTGTCAAAGAGGAAGGTCTTAAGTCTACTCTTAAACGAGGTGACTGTGTCTGCCTCCCGGACTGAAATTGGAAGCTGGTTCCATAAAAGAGGAGCTTGATAACTAAAGGCTCTGGCTCCCATTCTACTTTTTAAGACTCTAGGAACTACAAGTAGTCCCGCATTTAGTGAGCGTAGCTCTCTAGTGGGGCAATATGGTACTACAAGCTCCTTAAGATATGATGGTGCATCACCAATCAAGGCTTTGTACGTTAAGAGAAGAATTTTAAAAGTGATTCTTGATTTTACTGGGAGCCAGTGCAGAGCAGCTAGTGCAGGAGTGATGTGATCTCTTTTCTTAGTTTTAGTGAGAACACGAGCTGCAGCATTCTGGATCAACTGAGGGACCTAAGAGACTTATTAGAGCAGCCTGATAATAAGGAGTTGCAGTAATCCAGTCTCGAAGTAACGAGTGAAACAATTTTTCTGCATCTATTTGAGACAAGATGTGCCTGATTTTTGAAATATTACGTAGATGAAAGAATGCAGTCCTTGAGATTTGCTTTACGTGGGAGTTAAAGGACAAGTCCCGATCAAAGATAACGCCAAGATTCTTTACAGTGGTGTTGGATGCCAGGGCAATGCCGTCTACAGAATCCACATCACCAGATAATTGATCTCTGAGGTGCTCAGGGCCGATTAAAATTACTTGGTTTTGTCTGAGTTTAACATCAAGAAATTGCAGGTCATCCATGTTTTTATGTCTTTAAGACATGCTTGAATTTTACCGAGTTGGTTGCTCTCCTCTGGTTTTATCGATAAATATAGTTGAGTATCAT
The DNA here is from genome assembly GCF_029220125.1 of Pseudoliparis swirei. NCBI lineage: Eukaryota > Metazoa > Chordata > Actinopteri > Perciformes > Liparidae > Pseudoliparis > Pseudoliparis swirei. Next base: position 30,032,816 of record NC_079393.1, read on the forward strand.
CTGCATAACAATGAAAGTTTATGGAGTGTTTCCTGATAATATTGCCCAAAGGAAGCATGTATAAGGTAAATAAAATTGGTCCAAGCACAGAACCTTGTGGAACTCCGTGATTAACGTTAGTGGTTATCGAGGCGTCATCGTTTACAAATACAAACTGAGATCGATCTGATAAATAGGATTTAAACCAAATTAGTGCCGTGCCTGAAATGCCAATCGACTGCTCCAGTCTCTGTAACAGGATGTCATGGTCAATGGTGTCGAATGCAGCACTAAGGTCTAACAAGACCAGGACAGAGAGGAGTCCTTTATCTGCTGCCATTAAGAGGTCATTTGTAATTTTCACCAGTGCCGTCTCGGTGCTGTGGTGTTTTCTAAATCCTGATTGAAACTCCTCAAATTAACAATTATGATGTAGAAAGTCACACAACTGATTTGCGACCACTTTCTCAAGGATCTTGGAGAGGAAGGGGAGGTTAGAGATCAGTCTGTAGTTAGCCAACACCTCTGGATCCAGAGTGGGCTTCTTCAGGAGAGGTTTAATAACAGCCACTTTGAAGGAGTGTGGTACGTGGCCTGTTAGCAGAGACACATTGATAATATCTAATAGAGAGCCGCCAATTAAAGGCAAAACGTCTTTAAGCAGCCTCGTCGGGATGGGGTCCAAGAGACAGGTAGACGTGTTCGAAGTAGAAACCGTTGAAGATAATTGGTCACGGTTGATGGGAGAAAAGCCTCCAAATATACACCAGGGCATACAGCGGTTTCCAAGGCCATTCCACTTGAGGACAGATTGGCACTGGTTATGGGCAAGAGAATATTAATCTTGTCCCTAATAGTTAAAATCTTTTCATTAAAGAAGTTCATGAAGTCATTACCACTGAGGTTTATAGGAATGCTCGGCTCCACAGAGCTGTGACTCTCTGTCAGCCTGGCTACAGTGCTGAAGAGAAACCTGGGGTTGTTTTATTTTTCTATTACTGATGAGTAATAGGCTGCTCTGGCATTACGGAGGGCCTTCTTATATGTTTTAAGACTATCTCGCCAAACTAAGCGGGATTCTTCGAGATTAGTTGAACGCCATATGCGTTCAAGCTTTCGTGACGTTTGCTTCAGTTTGCGGGTCTGAGGGTTATACCAGGAGCAAACCTCCTCTTCCTCACTGTCTTCTTCTTCAGAGGGCTATCGAGTCCAGTGTCATTCTCAGAGAGCCTATGGCACTGTCAACAAGATGATCAATCTGGGACGGACTAAAGTTAGACCAGGAGTCCTCTGTTATATTGAGACGTGGTATCGAATCAAAACAGAAGGAATCGCTTCTTTAAATTTAGCTACAGCACTGTCAGTTAGACATCTGGTGTAGAAAATTTTGACTAACGGAGTACACTCCGGTAGTATAAATTCAAAAGTTATGAGGTTGTGGTCTGACAGAAGAGGATTCTGTGGGAAGACGTTCAAATGCTCAATGTCAACGCCATAAGTAAGAACAAGATCAAGCGTGTGGCCAAAGCTGTGAGTGGGTTTCTGTACTCTCTGACAGAAGCCAATCGAGTCCAACAAGGAGATGAATGCAGCACTAAGGCAATCATTATCAACATCCACATGGATATTAAAATCTCCAACAATAATAACTTTATCGGTTTTAAGAACCAAACTTGATATAAATTCTGAGAATTCAGATATAAACTCTGAATATGGACCTGGTGTCTGGTACAGAATCACAAATCGAATTGGCTGTAGTGTTTTCCAGGTTGGATGTGAAAGACTAAGAACAAGGCTTTCAAATGAGGTGTAGTGTAATTTTGGTTGAGGATTAATGAATAGGCTCGATTCAAAGATGGCTGCTACTCCACCTCCTCGACCGGTGCCTCGAGGAATGTGAGTATTAATATGACTTGGAGAGTCGATTCATTCAGGCAGACATATTCTTCATGGCTCAGCCAGGTTTCAGTTAGGCAACATAAATCAATGTGATTATCTGATATTAAATCATTTAGTAACACAGCTTTAGATGACAGAGATCGAATATTTAGGAGACCACATTTAATAGTCCTGTTTTGTTGCACTGCTGAAATAATGGTGTTAACTTGTATAAGGTTATTGTGTACGACTCCTCTTCTGCTTACTTTTGATTTATTTAATTGAAGTGGCCGTGGGACAGACACAGTCTCTACTCTAAAGTCAAGGGTGGGTAACTGCTCGAATGGAAGAGCAGAGAAGGGTGTTAAACTACAACTCTGCTCCCGGTTCCTGATCTGAACCCTGGGTTGTCATAGATTAAGTCCGGTGATCAACTTGGTCATATTCGCAGAAATGAGACGCGTTCCGTCCAACGTGGGATGGATGCCGTCTCTCCTCATCAGATCAGGCTTTCCCCAGAAAGTCTTCCAGTTGTCTACGTAGCCCACATTATTCGCTGGGCACCACCTCGACAGCCAGCGGTTGAAAGACGACATTCGGCTATACAATTCGTCTGTCTGCAAATTTGGGAGAGGGCCAGAGAAAATGACGGTGTCCGACAACGTCTTGGCATAAGCACACACCGATTCCACATTAATTTTAGTGACTTCCGACCGACGGGCTCGGGCGTCATTACCACCGGCGTGTATTACAATCTGACTGTATCTCCGCTTGTCCTTAGCCAGCAGCTTCAAACAAGACTCCACGTCGCCCGCTCTGGTCCCCGGGAGGCACACGACTCTGGTCCGCGGCTTCGCTAACGTCACGTTCCTGACTATAGAGCTCCCGATAACCAGGGTGTGTTCCTCAGCGGGTGTGTCGCTGAGCAGGGAAAACTGGTTCGAAACGTGAAGTGGTTGGTGCACAGCGGGCTTCTGTGTAGACTTACTACTCCTGGAACAGTTACCCAACCACCCGGCTGCACGGTTACCGCCGGGGAACAGCTAACAGCTGACTGTAGCTCCGCGCCGACTACGGGAGAAGGCGGGCTAACGAGCATAGCTGTCTGAGCTTCGATGGAGCTGTGCATCTAACCCACTTAGACCTGCCTCCAACCTAGCAAATAAACTACACTTGTTGCATGTATCGTTATCATTAAGGGAGGCAGGGGGATAACTATACATGAGACACACTGAGCAAGAGGGAGCGGGAGGGAGAGAAGAAGAAGTCATGCTCGCTGTTGAGCTGGCAACCAGAGCTTACCGGAAGAGTGAGATGATGCGTTCAGGAGCAGCTGGGAAAATACACACAAAGAGCAGCAAGCTCATGGAGTCCTAACACCTTCCAATGTCATGGAGTCCTATCACCTTCCAAGGTCATGGAGTCCTGACGCCTTCCAAGGTCATAGAGTCCTAACACCTTCCAAGGTCATGGAGTCCTATCAGCTTCCAAGGTCATGGAGTCCTAACACCTTCCAAGGTCATGGAGTCCTAACACCTTCCAAGGTCATGGAGTCCTATCACCTTCCAAGGTCATGGAGTCCTAACGCACCATGTGATGTGCCGTTCTTTGTTTCCATAGACCAGGCACCACATACATGACATATGAATATGAAGCTAGATTTTGCCTCCTGGTGCTGAGTGTGTGACTCTGTGTTCTCAGGACCGGTAGCCGTGATTAGTGGCGAGGATGACTCCGCCAGCCCTCTTCATCATGTAAACCATGGGATCATCAGTCCCTGCACTCTGGACGCCGGGCACGACGCCGTGGTGATCGGAATGACCCGGATCCCCGTCATCGAGAACCCACAGTACTTCAGACACGGACACCACTGTAACAAGCCAGCCACCTGTAAGTACATCTGCATGACCACGTGGTCAGCTGTCAGGATGACCACATGGTCAGCTGTCAGGGTGACCACATGGTCAGCTGTGTGCATGACCACGTGGTCAGCTGTGTACATGACCACAGTAGAGAAGTGAAACGTCTCCGTGTGCTAAGCATGAATAGAAGAAGAGAGTGGATATTATTTGTGTTGATATGTTTGTCTCTAAAGGCCACAGAGAGCAGTCCCTTGTTTGGATGTGTGCCAGATGTCACGACGCTCGTCTCTCTGGGTTCACAGATCTCTGAAGATCAGCAGCTCTGTTAACATTTAAAACAGATATTACAGTTTTAGTCGTCAGACACTAAACCAGAGGAGACATGTTCCACAGGCAGGCCTTCACGCCACAGATGTCTTCACAGGGAGTTCTGGGGGCTGGACTATAGCCCAGACCTGAAGACCAGTCCTCTAGACCAGTCCTCCATCCCAGTCCCCCAGCCCAGTCCTCCAGCCCAGTCCTTTAGCCCACTCCTCAAACCCAGTCCTCAAACCAAGTCCTGTATCCCAGTCCTCCAGCCCAGTCCTTTAGCCCAGTCCTCCAGCCCAGTCCTTTAGCCCACTCCTCAAACCCAGTCCTCAAACCAAGTCCTGTATCCCAGTCCTCCAGCCCAGTCCTTTAGCCCAGTCCTCCATCCCAGTCCTTTAGCCCACTCCTCAAACCAAGTCCTGTATCCCAGTCCTCCAGCCCAGTCCTCCTGCTGTTACTCCGCCTTATGTCAGTCGTGGTTCTGACTCACAGACCTCTTCTACGCTCCGTTGATCTAAAGACATAAAAGATGAGCAGAGGTTGTGATGTGGTTCTGATTCATGTGACTTAGGCTCCACCTCCAAACAGCACCGGGTATGTGTGTCTCAGTCCGGTGTCTCAGTCCGGTGTCTCAGTCCGGTGTCTCAGTCCGGTGTCTCAGTCCGGTGTCTCAGTCCGGTGTCTCAGTCCGGTGTCTCTGTCCGGTGTCTCTGTCCGGTGTCTCAGTCCGGTGTCTCAGTCCGGTGTCTCTGTCCGGTGTCTCAGTCCGGTGTCTCTGTCCGGTGTCTCTGTCCGGTGTCTCTGTCCGGTGTCTCTGTCCGGTGTCTCAGTCCGGTGTCTCTGTCTGGTGTCTCAGTCCGGTGTCTCAGTCCGGTGTCTCAGTCCGGTGTCTCAGTCCTGTGTCTCAGTCCTGTGTCTCAGTCCGGTGTCTCAGTCCGGTGTCTCTGTCCGGTGTCTCAGTCCTGTGTCTCAGTCCGGTGTCTCTGTCCGGTGTCTCAGTCCTGTGTCTCAGTCCGGTGTCTCTGTCCGGTGTCTCAGTCCGCTGTCTGTCCCTCAGACGTCCAGCACATCAAGAGGAGGGACATCGTCCTGCAGAGGGAGCTCGGAGAAGGAGCCTTCGGGAAAGTCTTCCTGGCCGAGTGCTACAACCTGAGCCCCACCAAGGACAAGATGCTGGTGGCTGTGAAGGTGAGGGGGGGGGGGGGTTCTGTTCAGGGTCCCGGTGTCTCTGCTCCTATAGGACCGTACGGCCCGCTCATACAGCGTGAGCAGAGAGGGAGGCGGTTACCATGGCTACAGGGCTATTAACGCTAATCTGAGCGTTTGGACCACGATGGAGAGATTACCCAGCCGCCTCTCTGGTTTGCCCTTCTTTGTGTCATGAATGGGGAGGTTTCTTCTCTTTGCTCTGGCCCTCGAGAATCTGTGTGTGTGTGTGTGAAGAGCAGTGGAACACATTCAGGCCGAGTGAGGGTGTTTCCATGGCTACCGAAGGCATGGCTTGGTTGTGTGACCGTCTCTCTCTCCCCCCCCCCAGACCTTGAAGGACCCCACCCTCTCGGCCAGGAAGGACTTCCAGCGTGAGGCCGAGCTGCTGACCAACCTGCAGCACCAGCACATTGTGCGGTTCTTCGGGGTCTGCGTGGACGGGGACCCGCTCATCATGGTGTTTGAGTACATGAAGCACGGGGACCTCAACAAGTTCCTCAGGTGAGCCTGGCAGAGGGCCCGGCCCCCAGCTGTCAGTAATGAACGGTTCCTGTGGTATGATCAATAACTGTTGATGAGGATCACATTAACACCCCCGTACAGGCTCCCAGTTGGTTTAGTCCACCGTGTCTTATGAAGGATAAGAACACTGACATCTAAAGTGAAACTGTTTTGTGCATCAACGTCATGAAGATGAGGAGATGAAGTGATGGAATGTAGGTCCAGGGGCCACCTGGAACCTCAAGGGCCTCCAGGGGCTCCATGGGCCACCTGGGGCGGACAGGGGCCACAAGGGGGCTCCAAGGGCCACCAGGGCCCACCAGGGGCTCCGGGACCCACCAGGACCCCCTAACCCTCTTCTTAACCTAAACTAAACCTAAACTAGGGTATCCCTCATTCATTCATATGAGGGTGAGGGTAACTCTAACTTTAAGCCTCATTCATTCACATGAAGGATGTCACCACATACCTACCTGTGATCTTTCCATCTATTTGATCTTAAAATGGGCCGTGGGGCGTGTGGCGTGGGGCGTGTGGCGTGGGGCGTGTGGCGTGGGGCGTGTCCTCACTGTGAGACTCTGACCCCGTCCACCTCCGTCCTCAGAGCCCACGGGCCGGACGCCCTCATCCTGGTGGACGGCCAGCCGCTGCAGACCAACGGGGAGCTGGGGGCGTCCCAGATGCTGCACATCGCCAGTCAGATCTCGGCGGGGATGATCTACCTGGCCTCCCAACACTTCGTGCACCGGGACCTGGCGACCAGGAACTGCCTGGTCGGGACCGGCCTGCTGGTGAAGATCGGTGACTTCGGCATGTCCAGAGACATCTACAGCACCGACTACTACCGGGTGAGCTTCGGGTCCATGCTGACCCGGTTCTGTGTGACTCATCTCCACATGCACACTCAGGATCACTTGTCCAACCCGTCGGCAGCTAACGGAAATAGCTTCTTAGCTTCTCAGTGAAACAAGCGTCCTTTCCAATGTGTGGTATGTGGACGTCCGAAACCGACCGGGTCCGCTCGGCTCAGGAGACCCTCGAGCCCGTGAGGACGGCCTTCAGCTAGGAGACCGCCGCTCAGGTTCCACATTCCTCGTTAGCTTGAGGACGTCTTCACAAAGTTAAATACGACTACAATCTGTACGATGTATTTGACCTCTCGCGGACGCCTTCTTCCTTATCCAATGCATGTGATGCTGCGTAGGGGTCATGACCTTCAGAGCTGTTCGTGGTGCTCTGGATAAGTCCCCAGTGGACAGATGGAGGACAGACATCCGGTTGTGTTCTGCCAGTGTGTGATGGCTGCAGGAGAGGAGGCTGCAGTACCGGGACTGGCCACTGCTCTGAGTACCTTTGTCTCCATCGGTTTAGCGTGCGTCGTGTTTTATGGATGAGTGATGTTTTACTGAGGGTCCGGAGAGAGGACGAGGAGAAGCCGCTACGCGTCCTGCTGTGCCGGTGAGGCTCGTCTTCATCAGCGGCTCAGAGGGATGTTCAGACTCATCGGCACGGTGGGAAATCATTTGTGTTTGGCAGTAAATGTCAAGGAGTCCATCGAGTCCCATCCCCCGAAGCAGCTTCTGAGGACGTCTGAATGGCTGCTCCTCCATGTCACGGCCCCCTGGTGGAGGAGGACTGTAGTGGTGTTTACATTCCTCATGTCTCTCCTTCATGCAGCATGATGTGGTCTCAGTTTAATTAGCTGCATGTCAGCTTAAAGGTACCATGTGTCCTAGATCTGGACCTCTAGTTCGAGGAGACGACCGTCTGGACGTCAAACACCTCTTCTGCTTCTAGATCAGTCCCTAAGAAGACGCAGGGCGTAGCTTTGGTGAGAGGTCAACAGGTCGACCTGAGTACATCTTCAGCTTCCTCTTCATGCTAACACATGACACGTGACTGGGACTTTATGACCGTATGACTCCAGCCTGAGTCCAGAGGTCCAACTGGACCCTGAAGACATGCTGTCTGCTGTGAGGTCACGGCGTTGTATGAGCATGTGCCACATGTACGTTTGACTAATTTGTGTGTGTCCCTTAATAATTGTGGCGTTTCATTGATGGCGATATCATCCCCCAAAGGCATCATGGGTAAGATCTTCATCACACACTTCATCACAGCCGGTTGCTGCCCCTCTCTAAGCCCCGCTGTGTGTGTGTGTGTGCAGGTGGGCGGTCACACCATGCTGCCCATCCGCTGGATGCCTCCGGAGAGCATCATGTACAGGAAGTTCACCACGGAGAGCGACGTGTGGAGCCTGGGGGTCATCCTGTGGGAGATCTTCACCTACGGCAAGCAGCCCTGGTTCCAGCTCGCCAACAACGAGGTGAGCAACGAGGGACATGTGCAGCGCTACATGTAGCGCTACATGTAGCGCTACGTGTGCAGCGCTACATGTAGCACTACGTGTGCAGCGCTACATGTAGCGCTACGTGTGCAGCGCTACATGTGCAGCGCTACGTGTGCAGCGCTACATGTGGCGCTATGTGTGCAGCGCTACGTGTGCAGCGCTACGTGTGCAGCGCTACGTGTGCAGCGCTACATGTGCAGCGCTACATGTAGAGCTACATGTGCAGCGCTACATGTAGAGCTACGTGTGCAGCGCTACGTGTGCAGCGCTACGTTTGCAGCGCTACATGTAGAGCTACGTGTGCAGCGCTACATGTAGAGCTATGTGTGCAGCGCTACATGTAGAGCTACTTGTGCAGCGCTACATGTGCAGCGCTATATGTAGAGCTATGTGTGCAGCGCTACATGTAGAGCTACGTGTGCAGCGCTACATGTGCAGTGCTACATGTAGAGCTATGTGTGCAGCGCTACATGTAGAGCTACGTGTGCAGCGCTACGTGTGCAGCGCTACGTTTGCAGCGCTACATGTAGAGCTACGTGTGCAGCGCTACATGTAGAGCTATGTGTGCAGCGCTACATGTAGAGCTACTTGTGCAGCGCTACATGTGCAGCGCTACATGTAGAGCTATGTGTGCAGCGCTACATGTAGAGCTACGTGTGCAGCGCTACATGTGCAGTGCTACATGTAGAGCTATGTGTGCAGCGCTACATGTAGAGCTACGTGTGCAGCGCTACATGTGCAGCGCTACATGTAGCACTACGTGTGCAGCGCTACATGTAGCACCACGTGTGCAGCGCTACATGTAGCGCTACGTGTGCAGCGCTACATGTAGCAGCGCTACGTGTGCAGCGCTACATGTAGCACTACGTGTGCAGCGCTACATGTAGCACTACGTGTGCAGCGCTACATGTAGAGCTACGTGTGCAGCACTACATGTAGCGCTACGTGTGCAGCGCTACATGTAGCACTACGTGTGCAGCGCTACATGTAGCGCTACGTGTGCAGCACTACATGTAGCACTACGTGTGCAGCGCTACATGTGCAGCGCTACGTGTGCAGCGCTACATGTAGCACTACGTGTGCAGCGCTACATGTAGCTCTACGTGTGCAGCGCTACATGTAGCGCTACATGTGCAGCGCTACGTGTGCAGCGCTACATGTAGCACTACGTGTGCAGCACTACATGTAGCGCTACGTGTGCAGCACTACATGTAGCGCTACGTGTGCAGCGCTACATGTAGCACTACGTGTGCAGCGCTACATGTGCAGCGCTACGTGTGCAGCGCTACATGTGGCGCTATGTGTGCAGCGCTACGTGTGCAGCGGTACGTGTGCAGCGCTACATGTGCAGCGCTACATGTAGAGCTACGTGTGCAGCGCTACATGTAGAGCTACGTGTGCAGCGCTACGTGTGCAGCGCTACGTTTGCAGCGCTACATGTAGAGCTACGTGTGCAGCGCTACATGTAGAGCTATGTGTGCAGCGCTACATGTAGAGCTACTTGTGCAGCGCTACATGTGCAGCGCTACATGTAGAGCTATGTGTGCAGCGCTACATGTAGAGCTACGTGTGCAGCGCTACATGTGCAGTGCTACATGTAGAGCTATGTGTGCAGCGCTACATGTAGAGCTACGTGTGCAGCGCTACATGTGCAGCGCTACATGTAGAGCTATGTGTGCAGCGCTACATGTAGAGCTACGTGTGCAGCGCTACATGTAGCACCACGTGTGCAGCGCTACATGTAGCGCTACGTGTGCAGCGCTACATGTAGCAGCGCTACGTGTGCAGCGCTACATGTAGCACTACGTGTGCAGCGCTACGTGTGCAGCGCTACATGTAGCACTACGTGTGCAGCGCTACATGTAGCTCTACGTGTGCAGCGCTACGTGTAGCGCTACGTGTGCAGCGCTACGTGTGCAGCGCTACGTGTAGCACTACGTGTGCAGCGCTACATGTAGCACTACGTGTGCAGCGCTACATGTAGCTCTACGTGTGCAGCGCTACGTGTAGCGCTACGTGTGCAGCGCTACGTGTAGCACTACGTGTGCAGCGCTACATGTAGCACTACGTGTGCAGCGCTACATGTAGCACTACGTGTGCAGCGCTACATGTAGCACTACGTGTGCAGCGCTACATGTAGCTCTACGTGTGCAGCGCTACATGTAGCGCTACGTGTGCTGAGTGCATGCCGATGCCTCGTGGGAACACGGCCTGCTGTGTGACGGAGTGTCCTCGGCCCTCCAGGTGATCGAGTGCATCACTCAGGGCCGGGTCCTGGAGCGCCCCCGGCTCTGTCCCCAGGAGGTCTACGACATGATGCTGGGCTGCTGGCAGCGGGAGCCCCAACAGCGCCTCAACATCAAAGACATTCAGAAGATGTTGCTCACCATGATGAAAGCCACGCCGGTCTACCTGGACATACTGGGATAGGAATGGAATACGAGGGCAAGGAATCGGATGCCTTTTGGGTTGGACTAGATCTTCACTGGAATAGAAACCAGGAGACTGGATCAGAAGTAAATGGATTGCCTTGGAGGGGTACCCTGGCCTCGTAGTCTGCGATAGAACCATGTGGTTTGGGATGAGAAATGGACCTTATTGCATCCAACTGCCTGACAGATACGGATCGGGATGATCGAACTAAAGTGGATTAAAGTGTGTTTAACTGGATTGGAATGAACTGGATGGCATTGCATCACGTAGTAATCAAAGGGAACGTCATGGTCCTCAACGGTGGCGCCGAGGCCTCTCAGGTTCGTCCAGTCTCGTTCCGTTGTGAATTAATCATGAATAAAAGACTATGAAGAATGGATTGCATCACGTTGGACTGCACTGGATTACCCTGGTTGTACTGGTCCGGTATGGTTGGCTTTCCAATCCTAAGGATGTAGGTAACATAAATTATTGTCGTCATTTCACTAAATAACAGCGGTTTTGGTTCAAAGTCCGGTAGAATCTGGATCTGCTTGGTTACATTTCAAATATCCTGTCCTAGGTTGTACTGAGCTCATGCTAACACAGGTTGTATGCATTAGCGCAACAATGGTTTCCCTTGGCTCGGTTTCACTGACCCGACATGGGAGCCATCGTAACTGCTCGGCCTCACTTGGCTTGTACTCATGCTGGTCCTCTCACAGTAAACCAGACTCACCTTCTACTGTATGTAATGTAGACATTCAGAAGGTTGACCTGCTCAGAGGAACCTGAAGACACCTTGGTGGAAGCGCATGTGTTCCAGGACATCTTGCCCAGGCTCGTCTGTAACTTTACTTCAGTGCTTGGCCAGATTGGACTCAATGCACCTCATGTAGAACTTGACAGTGTCTATGGCAAACGTTCTGCAAGATCTTCATCAACCCACTCAGATTATAGCACTAACATGTACTTAACATGTCTGTGAAGTAAATATGTGAGGGAAATCGGTTCATGAAACAGGAGTCTGCTCCGGATACTCTATGATAGATGGTTCCTGTTAAAACCACGGAGAGCGGAGCAGTAGTGCTGCATCATTTCATCTCTGCACCTGAAACAGGCTGCACCTTGGTCCAGGTACGAAGACTAAACTGCTGACGAAGAAAACCCCATATTCTAAACATAACGTAGTCACCGAAGGACCAGGTTTTGATAAACATTGTCGGAATGGACTGTTCACTTGATAACCTGTAGGATACCAGCCATTGAAACGTAGAGGAAGTGGGCCAACAAGAGAGGACACCGTGCATGAATCAAACATACCCTGTGCAACAGCTGTGGTGTTCTTTAGTGTGAGTCCCTCAGCCTGTTCATCTGCCTTCATAGGTACTCCTTCTAGTCCCGTCTACCAGGCCTTCATAGGTACTCCTTCTAGTCCCATCTACCAGGCCTTCATAGGTACTCCTTCTAGTCCCGTCTACCAAGCCTTCATAGGTACTCCTTCTAGTCCCGTCTACCAAGCCTTCATAGGTACTCCTTCTAGTCCCGTCTACCAGGCCTTCATAGGTACTCCTTCTAGTCCCGTCTACCAAGCCTTCATAGGTACTCCTTCTAGTCCCGTCTACCAGGCCTTCATAGGTACTCCTTCTAGTCCTGTGTTCCAAGCCTTCATAGGTACTCCTTCTAGTCCCGTCAACCAGGCCTTCATAGGTACTCCTTCTAGTCCCGTCTACCAAGCCTTCATAGGTACTCCTTCTAGTCCCGTCTACCAAGCCTTCATAGGTACTCCTTCTAGTCCTGTCTGCCAAGCCTTCATAGGTACTCCTTCTAGTCCCGTCTGCCAAGCCTTCATAGGTACTCCTTCTAGTCCTGTCTGCCAAGCCTTCATAGGTACTCCTTCTAGTCCCGTCTGCCAAGCCTTCATAGGTACTCCTTCTAGTCCTGGACTCACTTCTGCAAGAGCCCGACCAGACCTTCCAATCCTTAGCCAGAAAATGTGGCCTGAGTGACTGTCTGTCACCATAGAGATGGACCTAAGTGCCTCATACTTCTTTCTAAACACTGACAACAAAATGAAAACAAAATCTTTCAAAATAAGAGCACTTTTACATTTTGTTTACCTGCTTAAAAAAAGTACACTTGCTGTAAACCTTCCTTGTTTTTCTTACAAACTTTCAGCACTATGTATTTCAAAGAAACATCAACTCATAAAAAAGAACAAATTTTTGGAAAACTATCCAGAAAAAAAAGTTTAAACCCTTGGAGGAAAAGCTTAAATGAATGGAAAAAGGAGGCCTTTTTGTACCCTTTGCAACTTGACCAGGACGTTGAAACACTACCCAAGTTGAAGTTACATTTTAGGATTTAAAAAATATATACATATTCTATATATTTTTATTTATTTTTATTTCAAATCGAAGAGTGGACCTCTGCCATGCTCCAAAGCCATTGGAATATTCTGCCACTGGGTAGGACCGAAGTGACCACCACTGGAAGACGAGCACTGGGCTGCAGGGCGACTCCAGGAAGCCGTTGCTGCTCCTGGATCCGCTGCACGGCCACAGGAAGTCTGACCTGAAGGACAACCAGACCAGTCCATCAACGCTATCTCTTTTAAAGAATGTATAGACTGTAAATCTCTACGTCTTGAGATATGTTAACTTATTTCCTTTTTCTCCATTTTTTTTTATTTGTAGCTCGTTGATGTGTTGTTATACGGTCCAGTGAAAGCCAATAGGTCTTTGATAACCTTTCTTTCAACTTTTAGTCACACAATGTCCTTTCAACCTTTTAACAAGATAATCTACATTGAAATCATTTGCGTTTATTTTCCTTTTAGTTGCTCATTTGATGGTAATGAGTCAGGCCGGTGAGTCCTGGTGCTCTTCTGGGATCACAGACCGTTTGGGGATTCCCTTTGTTCAGCATCACCACTCGGCCCCAAAGAAATGATTCCATTTCAGCTCTGCTTGTCCGTGAATGGATGTGTTCACCCCTTGAGGACGCAGGTGGAATGGCTGTGCCCAGCGGCCCCACTCAAGGGAAACAGTGAATCCTCCGCCGTCTCCTGAGCTCACCAACATGTTTTATGAATAAAACTCAACATGTATCTTTCATTTTGGGCATTCTGGGATCCTTTCTTTCTAACTTTGTTTTTGTAAACTGCTTATTGTTCTTGTTAAATTGTATTTGCCACCCAACAGTTTGACCGGTTTGTAAAGCATCACTTTGACTGAGGCCTGATGACACATGACCTTTGTGTTCTGACCTTTCATATGCTTCCTCATGTCCTCGAGGAGGTCCGGTGCTTCCTCATGTCCTCGAGGAGGTCCGGTGTTTCCTCATGTCCTCCAGGAGGTCCGGTGTTTCCTCATGTCCTCCAGGAGGTCCGGTGTTTCCTCATGTCCTCGAGGAGGTCCGGTGCTTCCTCATGTCCTCGAGGAGGTCCGGTGCTTCCTCATGTCCTCGAGGAGGTCCGGTGTTTCCTCATGTCCTCCAGGAGGTCCGGTGTTTCCTCATGTCCTCCAGGAGGTCCGGTGCTTCCTCATGTCCTCGAGGAGGTCCGGTGCTTCCTCATGTCCTCGAGGAGGTCCGGTGCTTCCTCATGTCCTCCAGGAGGTCCGGTGCTTCCTCATGTCCTCGAGGAGGTCCGGTGTTTCTTCATGTCCTCCAGGAGGTCCGGTGTTTCCTCATGTCCTCGAGGAGGTCCGGTGCTTCCTCATGTCCTCGAGGAGGTCCGGTGCTTCCTCATGTCCTCGAGGAGGTCCGGTGCTTCCTCATGTCCTCGAGGAGGTCCGGTGCTTCCTCATGTCCTCCAGGAGGTCCGGTGCTTCCTCATGTCCTCGAGGAGGTCCGGTGTTTCTTCATGTCCTCCAGGAGGTCCGGTGCTTCCTCATGTCCTCGAGGAGGTCCGGTGCTTCCTCATGTCCTCGAGGAGGTCCGGTGTTTCCTCATGTCCTCGAGGAGGTCCGGTGTTTCCTCATGTCCTCGAGGAGGTCCGGTGCTTCCTCATGTCCTCGAGGAGGTCCGGTGCTTCCTCATGTCCTCGAGGAGGTCCGGTGCTTCCTCATGTCCTCGAGGAGGTCCGGTGCTTCCTCATGTCCTCCAGGAGGTCCGGTGTTTCCTCATGTCCTCGAGGAGGTCCGGTGCTTCCTCATGTCCTCGAGGAGGTCCGGTGCTTCCTCATGTCCTCGAGGAGGTCCGGTGCTTCCTCATGTCCTCGAGGAGGTCCGGTGTTTCCGCTGAGACTCCAACAGGACAGGCTCTGGAAAGTCATGGCATTAGCATTAGCGTTAGCATAGCTGTCACCAGTTAGCATAGCTGTCTCTCCCTAACCGGCCTGAATCTTGTGGGGTCAGGTGGTACTGGCTCAGAGCGACAACGTGGTGGAAGGCTTCAGGGTTCAGGGTCAGGGTTCAGGGTCAGGGTTCTGCCGGGCCGCAGGTCCACACATAACAAGACTCACCAGGGGTTGGACGTCTTCCTGGAGGCCTCATGGTGGAGTCCATCTTGTATTCTGACCACGAGACACACCTCTTCTTGAGTCGTGTCTCCACGTTGGACATCCTCAACACATTCCTCCGTCTTCATGCATTTTCAATATTCAGAATTACTTTTTGGGGATCTGGAATGTTTTTTCCCTTCATTCTGGAAATCTAAAATTAAAATTACGATCGGATAATTAGAATTATTTAGAAAACATCCCAAATGTTAATCTGACGTTCCTGTGAGAGCGAGGTCGTGGACGCCTAGAGGTCGTGGACACCTAGAGGTCGTGGACGCCTGGAGGTCGTGGACGCCTAGAGGTCGTGGACACCTAGAGGTCGTGGACGCCTAGAGGTCGTGGACGCCTGGAGGTCGTGGACACCTAGAGGTCGTGGACGCCTAAAGGTCGTGGACGCCTAGAGGTCGTGGACGCCTAGAGGTCGTGGATGCCTGGAGGTCGTGGACGCCTAGAGGTCGTGGACGCCTGGAGGTCGTGGACGCCTAGAGGTCGTGGACGCCTAGAGGTCGTGGACGCCTAGAGGTCGTGGACGCCTGGAGGTCGTGGACGCCTAGAGGTCGTGGACGCCTAGAGGTCGTGGACGCCTAGAGGTCGTGGACGCCTAGAGGTCGTGTACGCCTAGAGGTCGTGGACGCCTGGAGGTCGTGGACGCCTAGAGGTCGTGGACGTCTAGAGGTCGTGGACGCCTGGAGGTCGTGGACGCCTGGAGGTCGTGGACGCCTAGAGGTCGTGGACGCCTAGAGGTCGTGGACGCCTAGAGGTCGTGGACGCCTGGAGGTCGTGGACGCCTAGAGGTCGTGGACGCCTAGAGGTCGTGGACGCCTAGAGGTCGTGGACGCCTAGAGGTCGTGGGCGCCTGGAGGTCGTGGGCGCCTAGAGGTCGTGGGCGCCTAGAGGTCGTGGGCGCCTAGAGGTCGTGGGCGCCTAGAGGTCGTGGGACGCCTGGAGGTCGTGGGCGCCTGGAGGTCGTGGGCGCCTAGAGGTCGTGGCGCCTAGAGGTCGTGGGACGCCTAGAGGTCGTGGGCGCCTGGAGGTCGTGGGCGCCTAGAGGTCGTGGACGCCTGGAGGTCGTGGACGCCTAGAGGTCGTGGACGCCTAGAGGTCGTGGACGCCTAGAGGTCGTGGACGCCTAGAGGTCGTGGACGCCTAGAGGTCGTGGACGCCTGGAGGTCGTGGACGCCTGGAGGTCGTGGACGCCTGGAGGTCGTGGACGCCTAGAGGTCGTGGACGCCTGGAGGTCGTGGACGCCTGGTGGTCGTGGACGCCTAGAGGTCGTGGACGCCTAGAGGTCGTCGTGGACAGCTGGATGTGACTCTGAAACATCATGGAGGATATGAGCTGACAGCTCCAGGCTCCCCCCTCACAGCGCTGCTCCTCATCCAGGGGTTCACTCCTCCTTATCCAGGGGTTCAGTGCTCCTCATCCAGGGGTTCACTGCTCCTCATCCAGGGGTTCACTCCTCCTCATCCAGGGGTTCAGTGCTCCTCATCCAGGGGTTCAGTGCTCCTCATCCAGGGGTTCACTGCTCCTCATCCAGGGTTTCACTGCTCCTCATCCAGGGGTTCACTCCTCCTCATCCAGGGGTTCAGTGCTCCTCATCCAGGGGTTCACTGCTCCTCATCCAGGGGTTCACTCCTCCTCATCCAGGGGTTCACTCCTCCTCATCCAGCGGTTCACTGCTCCTCATCCAGGGGTTCACTCCTCCTCATCCAGGGGTTCACTCCTCCTCATCCCGTTGCTCGCCTCATGTGTACTCTGTGTTCTCCATGTATTTATTCACAGTACTCACCTCATGTACTCTGTGTTCTCCATGTATTTATTCACAGTACTCACCTCATGTACTCTGTGTTCTCCATGTATTTATTCACAGTACTCGCTCATGTACTCTGTGTTCTCCATGTATTTATTCACAGTACTCGCCCCATGTACTCTGTGTTCTCCATGTATTTATTCACAGTACTCACCTCATGTACTCTGTGTTCTCCATGTATTTATTCACAGTACTCGCTCATGTACTCTGTGTTCTCCATGTATTTATTCACAGTACTCGCCCCATGTACTCTGTGTTCTCCATGTATTTATTCACAGTACTCGCCCCATGTACTCTGTGTTCTCCATGTATTTATTCACAGTACTCACCTCATGTACTCTGTGTTCTCCATGAATTTATTCACAGTACTTGCTCATGTACTCTGTGTTCTCCATGTATTTATTCATAGTACTCGCCTCATGTACTCTGTGTTCTCCATGTATTTATTCACAGTACTCGTCTCAAGTACTCTTCCTCTTAACATTTCCTGCATCATGTTGCCATACAGTACAAAGTATTTAAACTGAATATCTTACACCATCGTTACTCAATAATTCTCTCGTGTATCTGTCTCCATGCTATCATTTATGCTTCTATTAGATTTATTTGACAATGTGTATAATGTCTTTTTAAAAAGCTGAGATGATTCTGACTCATTAAAAGTTCATCTTTCAACACTTGTGTCCTCCTTTGTCTTTCCTTCCCTCCTCCCTTTAGTGGTGAATTATATTTATATCACAGGTTCAAACGAGGAAGCTCAGGTGCAGAAGAACTGTCCGACTCCAGGTTTGAGAAACAAATGTTTTTACTTCAAAACAGACTGGTCACACAACACACAACCATCTGTCAGGGGACAAGGTGAAGACTGGGAGAATATAGAAGGGGGAACACAGGTGTGGGACATCGGGGGGCAGGAAGACGGGTGTGACTGGGGCAGGTGATGGGAATGAACCAATCAGGAGAGGCTGAGGGCAGGTGAAGGGAATGAACCAATCAGGAGAGGCTGAGGGCAGGTGAAGGAAATGAACCAATCAGGAGAGGCTGAGGGCAGGTGAAGGAAATGAACCAATCAGGAGAGGCTGAGGGCAGGTGACGGGAATGAACCAATCAGGAGGCTGAGGGCAGGTGACGGGAATGAACCAATCAGGAGAGGCTGAGGGCAGGTGAAGGGAATGAACCAATCAGGAGAGGCTGAGGGCAGGTGAAGGAAATGAACCAATCAGGAGAGGCTGAGGGCAGGTGACGGGAATGAACCAATCACGAGAGGCTGAGGGCAGGTGACGGGAATGAACCAATCAGGAGAGGCTGAGGGCAGGTGAAGGAATGAACCAATCAGGAGGCTGAGGGCAGGTGACGGGAATGAACCAATCAGGAGAGGCTGAGGGCAGGTGAAGGGAATGAACCAATCAGGAGAGGCTGAGGGCAGGTGAAGGGAATGAACCAATCAGGAGAGGCTGAGGGCAGGTGACGGGAATGAACCAATCAGGAGAGGCTGAGGGCAGGTGAAGGGAATGAACCAATCAGGAGAGGCTGAGGGCAGGTGAAGGGAATGAACCAATCAGGAGGCTGAGGGCAGGTGAAGGGAATGAACCAATCAGGAGAGGCTGAGGGCAGGTGAAGGGAATGATGAATCACTGGCGAGACAGACACAACATTAAAAGGGTGTTGCAGTACGCATGGTCCTAGGGAGTTCTAACCGGACCGCTGCCGGGTTAATCCCTCTGGAGATGGGGAATGGGCCGATGATCCTGGTGCCAGACTCCCCCCGAAGGGTCAGCTCCTTTGTGGACAGCCAGACCCTCTGTCCCACCTGGCGGCGAGGAGCAGGGGGCGGTGCTCGTCCGCTACTCTCTTGTAGCGGTCCGACGTCCGAAGCAACACGGCCCGTGCGGACGGAACCGCCACCTCCCCCTCGAGGTCTGGAAACAAGGGAGGCAAGTAAACACACCGCAAGGGGGGAGACCTGTGGCAGAGACGGGAGAGAAGGATGGGCTGATCCACCCAGTGGAGGGGTGGGCTCCAGAGGTGGCGTCCTGACTCCATCTCCTGACTGTCAGGCCGGCCATCGGACTGGGGATGGACCCCGGAGGAGAGGCTGGCCCCCCATTGTGGGCAGAACTCCTTCCAGAACCCGGCCACCAACCGGGGACCCCGGTCGGAGACGACGTCCTGTGGGAGACTGTAACGTAATTCAGAATTGACAGCCTGGAAGAGCTTCTACAATAATACGATCCACAGTCTGCTGTAGTTCTCTCCTTTAGGGAGACGTTTATTCACTGATCAAAAGCAAAGTACAAACGCTCACCAGCGATTGCAATCACACGGGGAGCTCTCCTCAACACACAAGTCTTGGCCCAGAAAACCACACTCCCTCCTCACATTAAGATTCAATCTTTTATACCCAGATCTCATCACAGGTGCATATCCCACCCGCCCTGAGATCTTCTTGACTCTTGTCATCTCATGAGAATTCACTCTTACCCCCGGGTGGGGGCTGTCTCTTGGTATGTGTAAATACTGATAACAAGTGTGAATGTTGAATACTGTCAGGCGTGTAGCTGCCCTTGAGCTGCAGACACAATATCTCTGTCTCCTCACAGGCAAAGTGCCGTCTCTTCTGATGTTTTGCCGGAACCTAGACATTACGGTCCCTTCAATAAATCAGATTAATATTAACAGAGACCGTGAAGGCGAAACACCTGGTAGAGCCACACCGTCACTGAGCGCGTTTACATGCAATCAAATTATTGGCTTAGTCGGACTGAAATCGAATTATCCGTTTCATGTAAACACCTTTGTCGGACTATGTGCGGTCCGACTTCGATCCGATTAACACCCTGGATAGCTCGATCCGATCCAGTTGATAATTCGACTCTCGCGGCAGGTAACGGTGAATTCGATTCGGAACTGGACTTTGCGTCTTTGCGCATGCTCGAGATCCCGCCGCCCTCCTCCCTCCCTCCCTCCCACCCATGTCATGACCCGGAAGTCGAAAGAGACGATAAATTTAATTCTCCGTGTACCTTCGGCGACGGCGTCTTCTCTCCGTTATCAACTCAGCCAATAGCGCCATTTGCATTTGCTGTACTCCTATGAACACCATGGAAGAATAGTAGAGGGATGTAGCTTCGCCTCGCTCTCTGTTCGCCATCTTTCTCCAAATGTTGTTGTTGGTGGTGGTGAAGAGGTCAAGCGGAAATGGCTGCATCACCACGAGTTGTAATGAAAACAGCGCCGCCTATCGTATCGTATATGACATGCTTTCAAAGGCCAATGAATCACTCACTGCATGTATATCGGGATAACAGCAGATCCCCCAAAAGATAGCAGAGTCCGACTAAAGCAAGATGAGAATTATACCATCATGTAAACGCACTGAGTGAGCCACACCGTCAATGAGCCACACCGTCACACCATCACTGAGCCACACCGTCACTGAGCCACACCGTCAATGAGCCACACCGTCACACCGTCACTGAGCCACACCGTCACTGAGCCACACCGTCACTGAGCCACACCGTCAATGAGCCACACCGTCACTGAGCCACACCGTCACACCGTCACTGAGACACACCGTCAATGAGCCACACCATCACTGAGCCACACTGTCACTGAGCCACACCGTCAATGAGCCACACCATCACTGAGCCACACCGTCACTGAGCCACACCGTCACTGAGCCACAGTCACCGAGCCACACCGTCACTGAGCCACACCGTCAATGAGCCACACCGTCACTGAGCCACACCGTCACTGAGCCACACCGTCAATGAGCCACACCATCACTGAGCCACACTGTCACACCGTCACTGAGCCGCACTGTCACTGAGCCACACCGTCAATGAGCCACACCATCACTGAGCCACACCGTCACTGAGCCACACCATCAATGAGCTACACCGTCACTGAGCCACAGTCACCGAGCCACACCGTCACTGAGCCACACCGTCAATGAGTCACACCGTCACACCGTCACTGAGCCAAACCGTCACTGAGTCACACCGTCAATGAGCCACACCGTCACTGAGCCACACCGTCACACCGTCACTGAGCCACACCGTCACTGAGCCACACCGTCAATGAGCCACACCGTCACACCATCACTGAGCCACACCGTCACTGAGCCACACCGTCAATGAGCCACACCGTCACACCGTCACTGAGCCACACCATCACTGAGCCACACCGTCAATGAGCCACACCGTCACTGAGCCACACCGTCACACCGTCACTGAGCCACACCGTCAATGAGCCACACCATCACTGAGCCACACTGTCACTGAGCCACACCGTCAATGAGCCACACCATCACTGAGCCACACCGTCACTGAGCCACAGTCACCGAGCCACACCGTCACTGAGCCACACCGTCAATGAGCCACACCGTCACTGAGCCACACCATCACTGAGCCACACCGTCACTGAGCCACACCGTCACTGAGCCACACCGTCACTGAGCCACACCGTCAATGAGCCACACCATCACTGAGCCACACTGTCACACCGTCACTGAGCCGCACTGTCACTGAGCCACACCGTCAATGAGCCACACCATCACTGAGCCACACCGTCACTGAGCCACACCGTCAATGAGCTACACCGTCACTGAGCCACAGTCACCGAGCCACACCGTCACTGAGCCACACCGTCAATGAGTCACACCGTCACACCGTCACTGAGCCACACCGTCACTGAGTCACACCGTCAATGAGCCACACCGTCACACCGTCACTGAGCCACACGTCACACCGTCACTGAGCCACACCGTCACTGAGCCACACCGTCAATGAGCCACACCGTCACTGAGCCACACCGTCACTGAGTCACACCGTCACTGAGCCACACCGTCAATGAGCCACACTGTCACTGAGCCACACCGTCACTGAGCCACACCGTCAATGAGCCACACCCAATGAGCCACACCGTCACACTGTCACTGAGCCACACCGTCACTGAGCCACACCGTCAATGAGCCACACCGTCACTGAGCCACACCGTCACACCGTCATTGAGCCACACCGTCAATGAGCCACACCATCACTGAGCCACACTGTCACTGAGCCACACCGTCAATGAGCCACACCATCACTGAGCCACACCGTCACTGAGCCACACCGTCACTGAGCCACACCGTCAATGAGCCACACCGTCAATGAGCCACACCGTCACTGAGCCACACCGTCACACCGTCACTGAGCCACACCGTCACTGAGCCACACCGTCAATGAGCCACACCATCACTGAGCCACACCGTCACTGAGCCACACCGTCAATGAGCTACACCGTCACTGAGCCACAGTCACCGAGCCACACCGTCACTGAGCCACACCGTCAATGAGTCACACCATCACACCGTCACTGAGCCACACCGTCACTGAGTCACACCGTCAATGAGCCACACCGTCACTGAGCCACACCGTCACACCGTCACTGAGCCACACCGTCACTGAGTCACACCATCAATGAGCCACACCGTCACACCGTCACTGAGCCACACCGTCACTGAGCCACACCGTCAATGAGCCACACCATCACACCGTCACTGAGCCACACCGTCAATGAGCCACACCATCACTGAGCCACACTGTCACACCGTCACTGAGCCGCACTGTCACTGAGCCACACCGTCAATGAGCCACACCATCACTGAGCCACACCGTCACTGAGCCACACCGTCAATGAGCTACACCGTCACTGAGCCACAGTCACCGAGCCACACCGTCACTGAGCCACACCGTCAATGAGTCACACCATCACACCGTCACTGAGCCACACCGTCACTGAGTCACACCGTCAATGAGCCACACCGTCACACCGTCACTGAGCCACACCGTCACACCGTCACTGAGCCACACCGTCACTGAGTCACACCATCAATGAGCCACACCGTCACACCGTCACTGAGCCACACCGTCACTGAGCCACACCGTCAATGAGCCACACCATCACACCGTCACTGAGCCACACCGTCAATGAGCCACACCATCACTGAGCCACACTGTCACACCGTCACTGAGCCGCACTGTCACTGAGCCACACCGTCAATGAGCCACACCATCACTGAGCCACACCGTCACTGAGCCACACCGTCAATGAGCTACACCATCACTGAGCCACAGTCACCGAGCCACACCGTCAATGAGCCACACCGTCACACCATCACTGAGCCACACCGTCACTGAGTCACACCGTCAATGAGCCACACCGTCACACCGTCACTGAGCCACACCGTCACTGAGCCACACCGTCACTGAGCCACACCGTCACTGAGCCACACCGTCAATGAGCCACACCATCACTGAGCCACACTGTCACACCGTCACTGAGCCGCACTGTCACACCGTCAATGAGCCACACCATCACTGAGCCACACCGTCACTGAGCCACACCGTCAATGAGCTACACCGTCACTGAGCCACAGTCACCGAGCCACACCGTCACTGAGCCACACCGTCAATGAGTCACACCGTCACACCGTCACTGAGCCACACCGTCACTGAGTCACACCGTCAATGAGCCACACCGTCACACCGTCACTGAGCCACACCGTCACTGAGCCACACCGTCACTGAGCCACACCGTCAATGAGCCACACCGTCACTGAGCCACACCGTCACTGAGTCACACCGTCACTGAGCCACACCGTCAATGAGCCACACCGTCACTGAGCCACACCGTCACTGAGCCACACCGTCAATGAGCCACACCCAATGAGCCACACCGTCAC
This sequence comes from Pseudoliparis swirei, assembly GCF_029220125.1. NCBI lineage: Eukaryota > Metazoa > Chordata > Actinopteri > Perciformes > Liparidae > Pseudoliparis > Pseudoliparis swirei. Next base: position 30,056,357 of record NC_079393.1, read on the forward strand.
ACTGTCACTGAGCCACACCGTCACTGAGCCACACCGTCACTGAGCCACACCGTCAATGAGCCACACCATCACTGAGCCACACCGTCACACCGTCATTGAGCCACACCGTCAATGAGCCACACCATCACTGAGCCACACTGTCACTGAGCCACACCGTCAATGAGCCACACCATCACTGAGCCACACCTTCACTGAGCCACACCGTCACTGAGCCACAGTCACTGAGCCACACCGTCACTGAGCCACACCGTCAATGAGCCACACCGTCAATGAGCCACACCGTCACTGAGCCACACCGTCACACCGTCACTGACCCACACCGTCAATGAGCCACACCATCACTGAGCCACACCTTCACTGAGCCACACCGTCACTGAGCCACAGTCACTGAGCCACACCGTCACTGAGCCACACCGTCAATGAGCCACACCGTCAATGAGCCACACCGTCACTGAGCCACACCGTCACTGACCCACACCGTCAATGAGCCACACCATCACTGAGCCACACCGTCACTGAGCCACACCGTCAATGAGCTACACCGTCACTGAGCCACACCGTCACTGAGCCACACCGTCAATGAGTCACACCGTCACTGAGCCACACCGTCACTGAGTCACACCGTCAATGAGCCACACCGTCACACCGTCACTGAGCCACACCGTCACACCGTCACTGAGCCACACCGTCAATGAGCCACACCGTCACTGAGCCACACCATCACTGAGCCACACCGTCAATGAGCCACACCGTCACTGAGCCACACCGTCACTGAGCCACACCGTCAATGAGCCACACTGTCACTGAGCCACAGTCACTGAGCCACACCGTCACTGAGCCACACCGTCACTGAACCACAGTCACCGAGCCACACCGTCACTGAGCCACACCGTCAATGAGTCACACCATCACACCGTCACTGAGCCACACCGTCACTGAGTCACACCGTCAATGAGCCACACCGTCACTGAGCCACACCGTCACACCGTCACTGAGCCACACCGTCACTGAGTCACACCATCAATGAGCCACACCGTCACACCGTCACTGAGCCACACCGTCACTGAGCCACACCGTCAATGAGCCACACCATCACACCGTCACTGAGCCACACCGTCAATGAGCCACACCATCACTGAGCCACACTGTCACACCGTCACTGAGCCACTGTCACTGAGGCACACCGACAATGAGCCACACCATCACTGAGCCACACGTCACTGAGCCACACCGTCAATGAGCTACACCGTCACTGAGCCACAGTCACCGAGCCACACCGTCACTGAGCCACACCGTCAATGAGTCACACCATCACACCGTCACTGAGCCACACCGTCACTGAGTCACACCGTCAATGAGCCACACCGTCACACCGTCACTGAGCCACACCGTCACACCGTCACTGAGCCACACCGTCACTGAGTCACACCATCAATGAGCCACCGTCACACCGTCACTGAGCCACACCGTCACTGAGCCACACCGTCAATGAGCCACACCATCACACCGTCACTGAGCCACACCGTCAATGAGCCACACCATCACTGAGCCACACTGTCACACCGTCACTGAGCCGCACTGTCACTGAGCCACACCGTCAATGAGCCACACCATCACTGAGCCACACCGTCACTGAGCCACACCGTCAATGAGCTACACCATCACTGAGCCACAGTCACCGAGCCACACCGTCACTGAGCCACACCGTCAATGAGCCACACCGTCACACCGTCACTGAGCCACACCGTCACTGAGCCACACCGTCACTGAGCCACAGTCACCGAGCCACACCGTCACTGAGCCACACCGTCACTGAGCCACACCGTCAATGAGCCACACCATCACTGAGCCACACTGTCACACCGTCACTGAGCCGCACTGTCACTGAGCCACACCGTCAATGAGCCACACCATCACTGAGCCACACCGTCACTGAGCCACACCGTCAATGAGCTACACCGTCACTGAGCCACAGTCACACCGTCACTGAGCCACACGTCACTGAGCCACACCGTCAATGAGTCACACCGTCACTGAGCCACACCGTCACTGAGTCACACCGTCAATGAGCCACCGTCACACCGTCACTGAGCCACACCGTCACTGAGCCACACCGTCACTGAGCCACACCGTCAATGAGCCACACCGTCACTGAGCCACACCGTCACTGAGTCACACCGTCACTGAGCCACACCGTCAATGAGCCACACCGTCACTGAGCCACACCGTCAATGAGCCCCCCCCAATGAGCCACACCGACACACTGTCACTGAGCCACACCGTCACTGAGCCACACCGTCACTGAGCCACACCGTCAATGAGCCACACCATCACTGAGCCACACCGTCATTGAGCCACACCGTCAATGAGCCACACCATCACTGAGCCACACTGTCACTGAGCCACACCGTCAATGAGCCACACCATCACTGAGCCACACCTTCACTGAGCCACACCGTCACTGAGCCACAGTCACTGAGCCACACCGTCACTGAGCCACACCGTCAATGAGCCACACCGTCAATGAGCCACACCGTCACTGAGCCACACCGTCACACCGTCACTGACCCACACCGTCAATGAGCCACACCATCACTGAGCCACACCGTCACTGAGCCACACCGTCAATGAGCTACACCGTCACTGAGCCACAGTCACCGAGCCACACCGTCACTGAGCCACACCGTCAATGAGTCACACCGTCACTGAGCCACACCGTCACTGAGTCACACCGTCAATGAGCCACACCGTCACACCGTCACTGAGCCACACGTCACACCGTCACTGAGCCACACCGTCAATGAGCCACACCGTCACACCGTCACTGAGCCACACCATCACTGAGCCACACCGTCAATGAGCCACACCGTCACTGAGCCACACCGTCACTGAGCCACACCGTCAATGAGCCACACTGTCACTGAGCCACAGTCACTGAGCCACACCGTCACTGAGCCACACCGTCACTGAGCCACAGTCACTGAGCCACACCGTCACTGAGCCACACTGTCAATGAGCTACACCGTCACTGAGCCACACCGTCACACCGTCACTGAGCCACACCGTCAATGAGCCACACCATCACTGAGCCACACTGTCACACCGTCACTGAGCCGCACTGTCACTGAGCCACACCGTCAATGAGCCACACCATCACTGAGCCACACCGTCACTGAGCCACACCGTCAATGAGCTACACCGTCACTGAGCCACAGTCACCAAGCCACACCGTCACTGAGCCACACCGTCAATGAGCCACACCGTCACACCGTCACTGAGCCACACCGTCACTGAGTCACACCGTCAATGAGCCACACCGTCACACCATCACTGAGCCACACCGTCACTGAGCCACAGTCACTGAGCCACAGTCACTGAGCCACACCGTCACTGAGCCACACTGTCACTGAGCCACAGTCACTGAGCCACAGTCACTGAGCCACACCGTCACTGAGCTACACCGTCACTGAGCCACACCGTCACTGAGCCACACCGTCACTGAGCCACAGTCACTGAGCCACACCGTCACTGAGCCACAGTCACTGAGCCACAGTCACTGAGCCACACCATCACTGAACCACAGTCACTGAGTCACACCGTCACTGAGCCACAGTCACTGAGCCACACCGTCACTGAACCACAGTCACTGAGCCACACCGTCACTGAGCCACAGTCACTGAGCCACACCGTCACTGAGCCACAGTCACTGAGCCACACCGTCACTGAGCCACACCGTCACTGAGCCACAGTCACTGAGCCACAGCCACTGAGCCACACCGTCACTGAGCCACACCATCACTGAGCCACAGTCACTGAGCCACACCATCACTGAGCCACACTGTCAATGAGCTACACCGTCACTGAGCCACAGTCACCGAGCCACACCGTCACTGAGCCACAGTCACTGAGCCACACCGTCACTGAGCCACAGTCACTGAGCCACACCGTCACTGAGCCACACCGTCACTGAGCCACAGTCACTGAGCCACAGCCACTGAGCCACACCGTCACTGAGCCACACCGTCACTGAGCCACAGTCACTGAGCCACACCGTCACTGAGCTACACCGTCACTGAGCCACACCGTCACTGAGCCACAGTCACTGAGCCACACCGTAACTGAGCCACAGTCACTGAGCCACAGTCACTGAGCCACACCGTCACTGAGCCACAGTCACTGAGCCACAGTCACTGAGCCACACCGTCACTGAGCCACAGTCACTGAGCCACACCGTCACTGAGCCACAGTCACTGAGCCACACCGTCACTGAGCCACAGTCACTGAGCCACACCGTCACTGAGCCACACCGTCACTGAGCCACAGTCACTGAGCCACAGCCACTGAGCCACACCGTCACTGAGCCACACCGTCACTGAGCCACAGTCACTGAGCCACACCGTCACTGAGCCACAGTCACTGAGCCACACCGTCACTGAGCCACACCGTCACTGAGCCACAGTCACTGAGCCACAGTCACTGAGCCGAGTGCAGAGAGGCGTTGGTCATTGAAGCCACATTTAAAAAGGCTCTCATGCCCACACCCTGGCTGTGATTACCGCTCATTGATCGTTGCCTATTGATCATTGCTTATTGATCGTTGCTTATTGATCTGGGCTTATTGATCGTTGCTTATTGAACGTGGCTTATTGATCGTGGTTTATTGATCGTTGCTTATTTACTCCTGTTCTTCCTCCTCAGGTTCTCATGGTTCCATTGAACCCGATCAGCTCCTCTTCCTCTCTATTCATTTTATTTCTCTGTTCTTCAGTTCATGTCCTGATTGAAGTGATGATGATTTATTTTAGTCTGCAGATATTTAATGACCACTTCCTTTTCTTTAAATGTGAGTGGTCACCAGGAAGCTTCTGTCCGGCGGGGTGGAGGCGTGGTTTCAACTGGAGGCTCCTCCCACATGAGGACAGGATCATGTCTGAGTAACTCAAGCTTCACTGTCCAGCTCGATCCTGTCCCCATGTCACCCACACACACACACACACTCACAAACGCACACACACACACACACACACCCTGTGCCTGTGGTTTAGAGTTGCATGGTGAAGCCGTCGGTGAACATGTGCAGCAGCTTTATGAGTATTAATATTTAAAGGCAGACGGACCTCAGAGAACAGATGGAGCTCAGCAGATCGTTTACACAGCGTGTGTGTGTGTGTGTGTGTGTGTGTGTGTGTGTGTGTGTGTCTGAGTGGGTATCATTCCTCCACCTCTAGACCTCAGGAGTCTCTTGATTCTACATCACTTTCTTCACTCATCTGGTAGTTTCTCACGTTTCATGAGCTTCAGCTGCCTCGGTTTACACACACACACACACACACACACAGGCTCTGGTGGACTCCGGATCAGAACCAAACTTCATGGACTCTGAGTTTCTAACCAGAGCCCAGATTCAGGGGAGACTCCGCCCCCTAGTGGTGACAACCGGTATGGCAGGAGAGAGGATTCACTTCGATGCTCTTGTCCGCCCCAGAGTCCTCGAGTTCTGGTCCTCTAGTTCTACCACTCTACCCCTCAGCTGGACTGGAAGGTGGGTAGGAGAGTTTCCCGGAGTCCGTACTGACATGCTAGTGTAACCCCTGTGAGATGTCTCCTGGTCAATGAATCTCCCTGGAGCTGGGCAGCTGGTAGCAACTGTTTATTCTGCATTCACACAAAGGGACAGAGGACGTCGTCAGCTTCTGTGGGCAGCGTGCTCCGCTCTCTTGGGGAATCCCGAGTCACTCTCGTTACCCATTTAAATACAGTTACATTAAATAATATACAAAACAGTGAACTAAAGAAACAGTGATCGTATAGTGGATTTACACTGTCTTTCTTGACTAATTAATTATTCATATTTACAACAACTCACTCATTAATAACACACTCATAAGAACAACACACTGTAACATACCTGCATTCACAAAAAGGGACAGAGGACGTCGTCTGTGGGCAACGTGCTCCGCTCTAGAGAAACGGAGCCACGTTCCTGTTAGCTAGGTTAGCTACTATTAACATTTATGACTGGCGACGAAACATATAAAACTAATACATAACCTAATGAAAACATGACAAATACAATCTAAGACAATTACTAAACAAACAAATAAAGCCAGCTCACTTTTCATTCACTATTCCTATCTATTACCCCGATATAGCCCACAGACCGTTCAGACAGACGTTACCTCTTGGGGAATCCCAAGTCACTCTGGGGATCCCCCACAATCCCTTGCGTCTTGTTATGAACTGCAAGTGCACCTTAACCACAGCAAGTGGCGTAAATTCCATTTTACATTACATTACATTACATGTCATTTAGCAGACGCTTTTATCCAAAGCGACTTACAATAAGTGCATTTCAACCTAGAGTACAAACTAAGAACAACAAGAATACAGGAAGTAACATTTCCTCAACATAGTCGAACTACAAAAGTACCATAAGTAAGTGCTATCTAAGTGCCACTGAAGTGCTAATCTGTGTTTTAATCCAGATATAGTCGGAAAAGGTGTGTTTTCAGTCTCCGACGGAAGATGTAGAGACTTTCTGCTGTCCTGATGTCAGTGGGGAGCTCGTTCCACCACTGAGGAGCCAGGACAGCAAACAGTCTGGATTTCGAGTGATTAGCTCGAGGTGCAGGAGTCACAAGTCGGTTGGCTGTTGCCGAGCGGAGCGAACGTGCCGGGGTGTACGGTGTGACCATATCCCGGATGTAGACGGGCCCGATCCGTTCAGAGCACGGTACGCCAGAACCAGTGTTTTGAAGCGGATGCGAGCAGCCACCGGTAACCAGTGAAGAGATCGGAGGAGCGGAGTGGTGTGGGTGAACTTCGGGAGACTGAAGACCAGTCGAGCTGCTGCATTCTGGATGAGCTGCAGAGGTCGGATGGCCTTAGCAGGTAGACCAGCCAGGAGGGAGTTGCAGTAGTCAAGGCGTGAAATGACCAGAGCCTGGATCAGAACCTGTGCCGCCTTCTGAGTAAGAAGAGGCCGTATTCTCCTGATGTTGTGCAGCATGTACCTACAGGAACGCGTTGTCGCAGCGATGTCGGCCGTCAGGGAGAGTTGACTGTCGAGTGTCACCCCGAGGTTCCTGGCAGTCGGGGTAGGGGCCAACACAGAGCTGTTGAAGGTGATAGTCAGGTCATGGGTGGGGGAGCCTTTCCCTGGAAGGAATAGTAGCTCGGTCTTGTCAGGGTTGATTTTCAGGTGGTGAGCAGACATCCACTGAGAGATGTCAGTCAGACAGGCAGAGATTCGCGCCGCCACCCGTGTTTCGGACGGTGGAAACGAGAAGATCAGTTGGGTGTCATCAGCATAGCTATGGTAGGAGAAGCCATGCGAACGAATGACAGAGCCGAGAGAATTTGTGTACAGAGAGAAGAGGAGGGGACCCAGGACGGAGCCTTGAGGAACCCCAGTAGTGAGAGGACAAGGATCAGACACAGATCCTCTCCAAGTTACCCGGTAGGTGCGGTCTTTAAGGTAGGAAGAGAAAAGAGCGAGTGCAGTGCCTGAGATCCCCAGGTCCTGAAGAGAAGAGATTAGGATCTGGTGGTTCACGATGTCAAATGCTGCAGAAAGGTCGAGAAGGATAAGGACGGAGGAGAGAGAGGCTGCTCTAGCAGTGTGAAGCTGCTCAGAGACAGCAAGGAGGGCAGTCTCTGTTGAGTGGCCGGCCTTGAATCCAGACTGGTGAGGGTCAAGAAGGCTGTTACTGTGGAGATAGGAGGACACTTGGCTCAAGATAGCTCGCTCCAGAGTTTTGGAGAGAAAAGGAATAAGAGAGACCGGTCTGTAGTTGCTGACTTCAGACGGGTCGAGCGTGGGTTTCTTCAGGAGAGGGTTGACTCTCGCCTCCTTCAGAGAGTTGGGGAAACAACCAGTTGAGAGGGAGCTGTTAATAAGATGGGTGAGAAAGGACAGAAGATCAGGAGCAATAGCCTGGAGAATGGGAGACGGACGGGGTCAAGGGCGCAGGTGGTCGGTCGAGCGGAGGTCACCAAGCTAAGAACTTGATTGGGAGACAGGGGTGAAAGAGGAAAGAGAGGGGGATGAAGAAGTTAGTGTTGGTGAGGTGATAGAAGATGGATTTGTAAAGGAGGAGCGTATGTCGTCTATCTTGTTTGTAAAGTAGTCGACAAAGTGGCTCGGCAAAAGGGTGGATGGAGGAGGGGGACAGGGGGGATCAAGGAGGTTGGAAAAGATAGAGAAGAGTTTTTTGGGGTTAGAGAAGGAAGACTGAATTTTGGTCAGGTAGAACGAGCTTTTGGCTGCAGAGATAGAGGTAGAGAATGAGGAGAGGAGAGATTGATAGAAGAGCAAGTCTTCCGCTTGATTCGATTTGCGCCATTTTCTTTCCGCCGCTCGCAGGGTGGCTCTCTCGGCGCGCACCGAGTCCGACAACCACGGAGCCGGAGAGGATTTCCGAACCGGTCGTGTCTTAAAAGGACAAAGAGAATCAAGAGATGAAGACAGGGAAGAGAGGAGAGTGTCTGCGGCAGAGTTAGGATGCATGAGTGAGAAGCAGTCAGTTGAGGGGAGAGCAGATAGGACAGAGGAGGCCAGAGAGGAGGGACAGAGGGTGCGAATGTTGCGGCGTACAGGTGCAGAGTCTGTAGATATGGGTGGGTTGTCAGTACCAGAGAGCGAGAGAGAGTAAGAGATGAAGAAGTGGTCAGAGACATGGAGAGGAGTCACAGTGAGCTTAGAGGTAGAGCAGTTTCTTGTGAAAATGTAGTCAAGGTGGTTGCCGGCTTTGTGAGTGGGAGGGGAGGGACTGAGTGAGAGGTTAAAGGAAGACAGTAAGAATAAAAGATCACATGACTTCTCTGTCTGGATGTTGAAGTCACCCAGAAAGATGAGCGGGGGGCCGTGTTCCGCGAAGTTCGATAGGAGGACGTCTAGCTCTTCAAAGAAATCTCCCAAAGAACCAGGGGGACGGTAGAGAACAACAATGTGAAGTTGAACCGGATGAGTAACGGTCACAGCATGAAACTCAAAAGTCAGTGGGATGAAGAGTGGAAGCGGGTAGGGAGCAAAACACCATGTGGGTGAGATGAGTAAACCTGTACCTCCACCCCGACCAGAGGGTCTGGGTGTGTGGCTGAAGGAGAAGGCCGAGGAGAGAGCAGCCGGGGTAGACGTGTTGTCTGCTGTGATCCAGGTCTCAGTGAGAGCCAGGAAGTCAAGCGACTGCTCCACAGCAAAGCCAGAGATGAAGTCAGCCTTGCGGTTGGCTGACTGACAGTTCCAGAGGCCTGGATTTAATGCAGACCAGATTGACTATGTTACACTAGCTTCCTAAGACCTGCTAATGACTTCATACCGTCATAACTCCGGTTCTCCTGTCACCGGGCGCCAGAAGAGTACGACTGCCACCGCTCTCTGGCCTCTGGTCCCTCTCTGGTCTCTGGTCCCTCTCTGGTCCCTCTCTGGTCTCTGGTCCCTCTCTGGTCTCTGGTCCCTCTCTGGCCTCTGGTCCCTCTCTGGTCTCTGGTCCCTCTCTGGCCTCTGGTCCCTCTCTGGTCTCTGGTCCCTCTCTGGTCCCTCTCTGGTCTCTGGTCCCTCTCTGGCCTCTGGTCCCTCTCTGGCCTCTGGTCCCTCTCTGGTCTCTGGTCCCTCTCTGGCCTCTGGTCCCTCTCTGGCCTCTGGTCCCTCTCTGGTCTCTGGTCCCTCTCTGGCCTCTGGTCCCTCTCTGGCCTCTGGTCCCTCTCTGGTCTCTGGTCCCTCTCTGGTCTCTGGTCCCTCTCTGGTCTCTGGTCCCTCTCTGGCCTCTGGTCCCTCTCTGGCCTCTGGTCCCTCTCTGGCCTCTGGTCACTCTCTTGGCTCTCTTCGGAGGCGGTCGCATTTTCTCTCCCTCTCCTCCCCATGATCTTCCCTTCCCTGCTTGGCTTCTCTCGTCCGTGTCTTGTCTGTCATATACTTGAGAGACTCTCTCCTCATCGCTCTTCGAACTAAAAACCATGGACCGATCAACTGATCATCTGATCAACTGGTCTCTCAACGCAATTGACACCGTCTTCTCGACGAGAAGCTTGGGTTTGGGGGAACCTGCCCGTCCTGCCGGGACGTTGCAGCTGGTTACACGATGGACGTGTCGTGTGCCTAGCAGCCTTTCCGTGGAGGACGTAGATGACATCTACCTATTCGGAACTATGATTACAGGATTTCTGCTGTTTGGATTTGGCGTTGCCCTGGTTTATCGGAAAATTAAGGAAGCGGTGACAGCCGTTAAAAGCCCCTAAGGCTGCCCGACGAAATTGGATCGATTTGAAAATGGGAGGAAAGTGGTGGAATAGCAGGTGCGCAAATTGGATGTAGCTGCTGGCAGACCAAACAATCCCAATCTTATCTGCTTTGCCCTCAACCAGAACGGTGCCTTGGCCAAGGCCGTTACGGAACAACAACTCCCTGAAGATCGCTGAAGTGAGAACCTCTCATTCCCTTCCCCTATCCACAGACACCTGTGGTTGTTTTCTCCCAGGACCTTTCAAGGCTATCTCCATGGCACGACCATCTTGCGGACTGAGAACTCTGTCTGTTGTGGCCTGGGGGAGGACGACATACCAGAACACGCACACACGAACTTTCAATAATACTGATTGCATTCACTACCCCCTCCCCATCCCACGCCTTGCTGCTTTTCACCCCAGTGGGACCGGACGGAGCTGTGGCTGGCGCTGCTATGTTGGCGCCGGACCGGCTGGCTGCTTGTCGGTGCTGGTTACCTTCTGCCCCCAATGGATGGGCTTAGATCACCCAGTTGTTGGATTACCTCCCCTTCCCCCCTTCCTACTCGTTGCAAGTCATGTCTAAAATGTATGTGCTTATGTGCTAAGGTGTTTTTTTCCTGCTCCCACACTGTACCCCTCTCGGGGCATAGTCGGGGGGTTGGTGTTTTTTCTCGCCTTCTTCCCTCATGTTATGCTGTAATCTTTCATCCACCCTTTCTTGTAATTTCGATGCTTTTGTACCTGTACTCTGGCAAACGACAAATAAATATATCAATCAATCAATCAATCCCTCTCTGGTCTCTGGTCCCTCTCTGGCCTCTGGTCCCTCTCTGGTCTCTGGTCCCTCTCTGGCCTCTGGTCCCTCTCTGGCCTCTGGTCCCTCTCTGGTCTCTGGTCCCTCTCTGGTCTCTGGTCCCTCTCTGGTCCCTCTCTGGTCTCTGGTCCCTCTCTGGCCTCTGGTCCCTCTCTGGTCTCTGGTCCCTCTCTGGCCTCTGGTCCCTCTCTGGCCTCTGGTCCCTCTCTGGTCTCTGGTCCCTCTCTGGCCTCTGGTCCCTCTCTGGCCTCTGGTCCCTCTCTGGTCTCTGGTCCCTCTCTGGTCTCTGGTCCCTCTCTGGTCCCTCTCTGGTCTCTGGTCCCTCTGGCCTCTGGTCCCTCTCTGGCCTCTGGTCCCTCTCTGGTCCCTCTCTGGTCTCTGGTCCCTCTCTGGTCTCTGGTCCCTCTCTGGTCCCTCTCTGGTCTCTGGTCCCTCTCTGGCCTCTGGTCCCTCTCTGGCCTCTGGTCCCTCTCTGGTCCCTCTCTGGTCTCTGGTCCCTCTCTGGCCTCTGGTCCCTCTCTGGTCTCTGGTCCCTCTCTGGTCTCTGGTCCCTCTCTGGCCTCTGGTCCCTCTCTGGCCTCTGGTCCCTCTCTGGTCCCTCTCTGGCCTCTGGTCCCTCTCTGGCCTCTGGTCCCTCTCTGGTCTCTGGTCCCTCTCTGGCCTCTGGTCCCTCTCTGGCCTCTGGTCCCTCTCTGGCCTCTGGTCCCTCTCTGGTCTCTGGTCCCTCTCTGGTCTCTGGTCCCTCTCTGGTCTCTGGTCCCTCTCTGGTCCCTCTCTGGTCTCTGGTCCCTCTCTGGCCTCTGGTCCCTCTCTGGCCTCTGGTCCCTCTCTGGTCTCTGGTCCCTCTCTGGCCTCTGGTCCCTCTCTGGTCTCTGGTCCCTCTCTGGCCTCTGGTCCCTCTCTGGTCTCTGGTCCCTCTCTGGCCTCTGGTCCCTCTCTGGTCTCTGGTCCCTCTCTGGTCTCTGGTCCCTCTCTGGTCTCTGGTCCCTCTCTGGCCTCTGGTCCCTCTCTGGCCTCTGGTCCCTCTCTGGCCTCTGGTCCCTCTCTGGTCTCTGGTCCCTCTCTGGTCTCTGGTCCCTCTCTGGCCTCTGGTCCCTCTCTGGTCTCTGGTCCCTCTCTGGCCTCTGGTCCCTCTCTGGTCTCTGGTCCCTCTCTGGTCCCTCTCTGGTCTCTGGTCCCTCTCTGGCCTCTGGTCCCTCTCTGGCCTCTGGTCCCTCTCTGGTCCCTCTCTGGCCTCTGGTCCCTCTCTGGTCTCTGGTCCCTCTCTGGTCCCTCTCTGGTCTCTGGTCCCTCTCTGGCCTCTGGTCCCTCTCTGGCCTCTGGTCCCTCTCTGGTCCCTCTCTGGCCTCTGGTCCCTCTCTGGTCTCTGGTCCCTCTCTGGCCTCTGGTCCCTCTCTGGTCTCTGGTCCCTCTCTGGCCTCTGGTCCCTCTCTGGTCCCTCTCTGGTCTCTGGTCCCTCTCTGGCCTCTGGTCCCTCTCTGGTCTCTGGTCCTCTCTGGTCCCTCTCTGGTCTCTGGTCCCTCTCTGGTCTCTGGTCCCTCTCTGGTCTCTGGTCCCTCTCTGGCCTCTGGTCCCTCTCTGGTCTCTGGTCCCTCTCTGGCCTCTGGTCCCTCTCTGGTCTCTAGTCCCTCGTCGGTGGACGTCTCCTTGGGGTGCCAGCCCCCTGCTCCCGTCAGGAGGTGGAGGTGGAGGAGGGAGCTGAACTAACACCTGAAGCAAGTCCACCGAAGTTCAGACGACTGTTATCATGACGTAACGTATAAACATGTGAACTCTTTGATGTTGTCTCATTGTGTTGTTATCATGACGTAGCGTAAAAACATGTAAACTCTTTGATGTTGTCTCATTGTGTTGTTATCATGACGTAGCGTATAAACATGTAAACTATTTGATGTTGTCTCATTGTGTTGTTATCATGACGTAGCGTATAAACATGTAAACTCTTTGATGTTGTCTCATTGTGTTGTTATCATGACGTAGCGTAAAAACATGTAAACTCTTTGATGTTGTCTCATTGTGTTGTTATCATGATGTAGCGTATAAACATGTAAACTCTTTGATGTTGTCTCATTGTGTTGTTATCATGGTACGTATAAACATGTAAACTCTTTGATGTTGTCTCATTGTGTTGTTATCATGACGTAACGTATAAACATGTGAACTCTTTGATGTTGTCTCATTGTGTTGTTATCATGACGTAGCGTATAAACATGTGAACTCTTTGATGTTGTCTCATTGTGTTGTTATCATGACGTAGCGTATAAACATGTGAACTCTTTGATGTTGTCTCATTGTGTTGTTATCATGACGTAGCGTATAAACATGTAAACTCTTTGATGTTGTCTCATTGTGTTGTTATCATGACGTAGCGTATAAACATGTAAACTCTTTGATGTTGTCTCATTGTGTTGTTATCATGACGTAACGTATAAACATGTGAACTCTTTGATGTTGTCTCATTGTGTTGTTATCATGACGTAACGTATAAACATGTGAACTCTTTGATGTTGTCTCATTGTGTTGTTATCATGACGTAGCGTATAAACATGTAAACTCTTTGATGTCTCATTGTGTTGTTATCATGACGTAGCGTATAAACATGTAAACTCTTTGATGTTGTCTCATTGTGTTGTTATCATGACGTAGCGTATAAACATGTAAACTCTTTGATGTTGTCTCATTGTGTTGTTATCATGACGTAGCGTATAAACATGTAAACTCTTTGATGTTGTCTCATTGTGTTGTTATCATGACGTAGCGTATAAACATGTGAACTCTTTGATGTTGTCTCATTGTGTTGTTATCATGACGTAGCTTATAAACATGTAAACTCTTTGATGTTGTCTCATTGTGTTGTTATCATGACGTAGCGTATAAACATGTAAACTCTTTGATGTTGTCTCATTGTGTTGTTATCATGACGTAGCGTATAAACATGTAAACTCTTTGATGTTGTCTCATTGTGTTGTTATCATGACATAGCGTATAAACATGTAAACTCTTTGATGTTGTCTCATTGTGTTGTTATCATGACGTAACGTATAAACATGTGAACTCTTTGATGTTGTCTCATTGTGTTGTTATCATGACGTAGCGTATAAACATGTGAACTCTTTGATGTTGTCTCATTGTGTTGTTATCATGACGTAGCTTATAAACATGTAAACTCTTTGATGTTGTCTCATTGTGTTGTTATCATGACGTAGCGTATACACATGTAAACTCTTTGATGTTGTCTCATTGTGTTGTTATCATGACGTAACGTATAAACATGTAAACTCTTTGATGTTGTCTCATTGTCTCAGTCGATGACGTTTTTGTGTCTCTCTCTCCATCCAGCACACCTATCTTCTCATCTTCCTCCTGGTCTGTGAGTGTGTCTGTGTGTGTGTGTGTGTGTGTGTGTGTGTGTGAGTGCTTCTTATCAGTGTCTCTAATCTCTACCCTTCTCTCTCTTTCATCACATCATCTCATGGGAGTGTCTTCGCATCAATGACACACAATATGCCGTCAATATGGACCACTTCATCTGCACACACACACACACACACAAACCTGCACACACACACAGGCTGTGTATATGTGGTACAGCGCAGACTAAAAAAGATGCCAGAGAAGTTGAATGTTTATCTCCCAAACAGAGAAAAGTAAACAAATTTGTCTTCAGGCTAAAAGTTGCACGAGATAACCTGAGATAGTAAAGACAGAGTAGAGACAAGACAGGTGATGTGGTTGTCATGGTAACAGGTGACGTGGTTGTCATGGTAACAGGTGACGTGGTGGTCACGGTAACAGGTGACCTGGTTGTCATGGTAACAGACTCAGACACAGTGTACTAGCACTTACTTATGGTACTTTTGTAGTTCGACTATGTTGAGGAAATGTTATGTTACTGTTCTTTGTGTTCTTAGTTTTGTACTCTAGTTTGAATTGCACTTATTGTGTTTGGATAGAAAAGAAAAAAATAAAAATAATGTAATGATGTAATGTAATAATGTACCTGGTGTAGAGGTCACGGTTGAGTCAGTTCCAATCATGAGTCATGTTTGTGTTTTTAATGATGGTTATAGAGCATCCTGGTTATCACCCCGCTCAAACACCTACACACACACACCTACACACACACACACCTACACACACACTCACACACCTACACACACACACCTACCTACACACACACACACACACACACACACACACCTACACACACACCTACACACACATTTTCAAACTGATCTGCTTACTCAACATTAGCGACTTGGAAGCCACGATTCGTCTGTTGAGAGCAGCATGTCTCCCCCGGGGCCAGGGGCCGGGTTACACCCACATGACTCACCTGGCCCCGGCCCCGCCCCTGGGCCCCGGCCCCTGGCCCCGGCCCCTGGGCGACGGGTCTTATCGTAGGCAGAGAGGCTTTCAGACTACTAAATAATTCACTCTTGGCGAGTCAAAGGACAGATTTCATATCACATGCTCCAGTTTCAGATTTAGTTTTGTTAAAAACCCGATATAGGTGATGCAGGGCCTCCGAGTATTTGTTTATTTCTTTATTACTGTATTACTGTATTACTTTATTTCTTTATTACTGTATTTCTTTATTTCTTTATTACTGTATTTCTTTATTTCTGTATTACTTTATTTCTTTATTACTGTATTACTGTATTACTTTATTACTGTATTTCTATATTTCTATATTTCTTTATTCCTTTATTACTGTATTACTTTATTACTGTATTACTGTATTTCTATATTTCTTTATTACTGTATTACTGTATTACTTTATTTCTTTATTACTGTATTACTTTATTTCTTTATTACTGTATTACTTTATTACTGTATTACTGTATTTCTGTATTACTGTATTTCTTTATTATTGCATTACTGTATTACTTTAGTACTGTATTACTTTATTTCTTTATTACTGTATTTCTTTATTTCTTTATTATGGTATTACTGTATTTTTTTATTACTGTATTACTGTATTTCTTTATTACTGTATTACTGTATTTCTTTATTTCTTTATTACTGTATTACTGTATTTCTTTATTTCTTTATTACTGTATAACTGTATTACTGTATTTCTTTATTACTGTATTTCTTTATTTCTTTATTACTGTATTTCTTTAGTACTGTATTACTGTATTTATTTATTTATTTATTACTGTATTACTGTATTTCTATATTTCTTTATAACTGTATTACTTTATTTACTTATTACTTTATTACTGTATTTCTTTATTATTGCATTACTGTATTACTTTAGTACTGTATTACTTTATTTCTTTATTACTGTATTACTGTATTTCTTTATTTATTTATTACAGTATTACTGTATTTCTTTATTACTGTATTACTGTATTTCTTTATTTCTTTATTACTGTATTACTGTATTTCTTTATTACTGTATTACTGTATTTCTTTATTTCTTTATTACTGTATTACTGTATTTCTTTATTTCTTTATTTCTTTATTACTGTATAACTGTATTACTGTATTTCTTTATTTCTTTATTACTGTATTACTGTATTTCTTTATTACTGTATGACTGTATTTTTTTATTTCTTTATTACGGTATTACTGTATTTCTTTATATCTTTATTACTGTATTACTGTATTTCTTTATTTCTTTATTACTGTATTACTGTATTTCTTTATTACTGTATTTCTTTATTACTGTATTACTGTATTTCTGTATTACTGTATTACTTTATTTCTTTATTTCTGTATTCTGTATTACTGTATTTCTTTATATCTTTATTACTGTATTACTGTATTTCTTTATTTCTTTATTACTGTATTTCTTTATTACTGTATTTCTTTATTTCTTTATTACTGTATTTCTTTATTACTGTATTTCTTTATTACTGTATTTCTTTATTTCTGTATTCTGTATTACTGTATTTCTTTATATCTTTATTACTGTATTATTGTATTTCTTCATTACTGTATTACTTTATTTCTTTATTACTGTATTTCTTTATTTCTTTATTACTGTATTACTGTATTACTTTATTTCTTTATTACTGTATTTCCTTATTTCTTTATTACTGTTTTACTTTATTTATTTATTACTGTATTTCTTTATATCTTTATTTCTGTATTTCTGTATTACTGTATTTCTTTATTACTGTATTTATTTATTACTGTATTACTTTATTTATTTATTACTTGATGCATTCTTCATATCTAATCATGGACTTTGTCATGGACTTCGTGACACGAGAAGAGAACGTTCACATGACGGTCCTCCGGTCTGCTGCGGGGCGTTCAGGGTCTGAGGAGAGAAGGGGAAATGTCAGCGGCTCCAACAGCACGCGTTAACGATGTGGAGAGGACCGACTGGTGAGGACCAGGCACTGCAGCAGTGCATTGTGGGACACACACTCACAGACACACACACACACTCACACACACTCTCACACACACACACACTCACACCCACACACACTCACACACACACACCCTGTCTCCGTGTGGGCCTGAGGGATCGGACCGTTAAACGACCAATCAGCTGTTCGGATCAATGAAGAACGCTCCGGTAACGGGAGCGCCGCCGCTAAGTGGACGTCTGGGACGCCGGAGGACACGCGGCTCCGTCTCCGGCCTGCAGCAGCGCCACGCTGCATCGTGGTCACTCTGCATATCATTCTCCCACAATGCAGGAAGGGATTCCCACAGAGGCGGAACCTTCAAGATATTTGACGACAACAGCTTTCTGTGTGACCCTGTTTCGTGGCCAGACTGAAAAACAATCCTACGGCCTCTCTTGTTCAGAGGGCCCGGCCCAGTGTGGAGGCGGCCGTATCCGGCCCGCGGGCCTTAGTTTGAGGACCACTGCTCTTGGCTGTTGATGTCTATCAATATCGCTCATTTTGAAAACGAGGTCAGAGGGCGATGCGTGGCTGGCATGACGACCATTAGCCAATCAGAACGCTTGTACTGTTGTTGCTATATAATAATTCATCTTTATTCAATAAGAACCTGTAAGCTCTGGTGCTGCCAGAGGAGACGCAGGCCGAGGCTCATCACGCTGCTGACGCTTCAACTCGGTCACTCTCGTCTTTGGGCATTGGGAGCCCTTTCTTTGGTTTGAGGCCCAACATGTGTGCTCCTGCTCCTCCACACGTGGGCCGCCGGTCCACTCGTCTAGAGGACAGACGAACACCACATGCACAGCCAAATCCACCGATGAGGATTCCAGAGGCTTGATCCGGAAATCAAGAACGGCTGCGTGGCCAAAGGGCTCCAGGAAGCGTTCACGGTGGAACGCCGTCGGTCCCTGAGCCGGGAGCAAGCGATACGGGAGCTCCATTGGGGGAAGCAGTGAAACCCTCAGAGACCACATCGTGAGTCCAGACACTCGGGCCCGAGCGAGACGGGACCCCCATCAATACGGGAAACGACCATTGGAAGAAGACCTACACCCGAGAGAAATCAGTGGCGGAATTTGCTGACAAAGCAGAAGCTGCAAGCAAACTTCATCAATAATTCTCATCTCACATTTTTCACCAAAAATAAAAAATATAAAAAGTCATTTGTGCAGTAGAGTGCAGAGTTCAGTCCACACTGGAGACCAGCAGGAATCAATCATCAGCAGGTTCACAAGAGTCTCCTGAGCAACGTTCTCTCCATGATGAACCCGGTCGGACACGCCCCTCGTGAGGCTCCTTCTGGCAGCATCACACGGGCCATGCTCTCCACGCTGCATCATGGCATGGACAGCTAACAGGGTTGAGGGACGGGAGTGCAGAGCCCTCACCATCTGGAGGCGTGTCCTGTAGGTCTGGAGGCGGGCCGATGAGGCTCCCAGTCTGCATCATTCTGAAGACGTGTGAGACATAAAGTCTCCCAAACCCTTCTGCTGCTCCTCCTTCCCGCTCTCGATTGGCTGCCACAAGACCACCTGGAGCTCCAGCCCCTGTTCAGGAGTTTGAGTGAGCCCCACGACATCGAGTTCAGAGCATTGCATCTCCTGCCCAGAGAGGCTCTACATCCCCAGAGCCAATCACGTCACTGTGTCTCCTTGGCCTTTCTGGTCCAATCATGTAGGGCCGTTGAGTTGCTCTTGTTCCGTCTCCTCCCTCTCTTTGCCTTGGGGGACCCTCCCAGGGGCCACGGCCTCCAGCAACACAGCGACCAGGGCCACGGTTCACTGGAGGAGGCAGAGGACTGCTGCCTGAAGACAACGAGCATATCCAGGTCTCCACAGCCACCAACGAACCTCACGGGAAGAGCTCCAGCTACAGGAAGTACATGACTACAGGACTACAAGACTACAGGAAGTACAAGACTACAAGAAGTACAAGACTACAGGAAGTACAAGACTACAAGAAGAACATGACTACAGGAAGTACAACACTACAGGAAGAACAAGACTACAAGAAGTACAAGACTACAGGAAGTACAAGACTACAGGAAGTACAAGACTACAGGAAGTACATGACTACAGGACTACAAGACTACAGGAAGTACAAGACTACAAGAAGTACAAGACTACAGGAAGTACATGACTACAGGAAGTACAACACTACAGGAAGAACAAGACTACAAGAAGTACAAGACTACAGGAAGTACAAGACTACAGGAAGTACAAGACTACAGGAAGTACAAGACTACAGGAAGAACAAGACTACAGGAAGTACAGGAAGTACATGACTACAGGACTACAAGACTACAGGAAGTACAAGACTACAAGAAGTACAAGACTACAGGAAGTACAAGACTACAGGAAGAACAAGACTACAGGAAGTACAGGAAGTACATGACTACAGGACTACAAGACTACAGGAAGTACAAGACTACAAGAAGTACAAGACTACAGGAAGTACAAGACTACAGGAAGTACATGACTACAGGACTACAAGACTACAGGAAGTACAAGACTACAGGAAGAACAAGACTACAGGAAGTACAGGAAGTACATGACTACAGGACTACAGGAAGTACAAGACTACAGGAAGTACAAGACTACAGGAAGTACATGACTACAGGAAGTACAAGACTACAGGAAGTACAAGACTACAGGAAGTACAAGACTACAGGAAGTACAAGACTACAGGAAGTACATGACTACAGGAAGTACAAGACTACAGGAAGAACAAGACTACAGGAAGTACAGGAAGTACATGACTACAGGACTACAAGACTACAGGAAGTACAAGACTACAAGAAGTACAAGACTACAGGAAGTACAAGACTACAGGAAGAACAAGACTACAGGAAGTACAGGAAGTACAAGACTACAAGAAGAACAAGACTACAGGAAGTACAAGACTACAAGAAGTACAGGAAGTACAAGACTACAAGAAGAACATGACTACAGGAAGTACAAGACTACAAGAAGAACATGACGACAGGAAGTACAAGACTACAAGAAGAACATGACTACAGGAAATACAAGACTACAGGAAGTACAAGACTACAGGAAGTACAAGACTACAGGAAGAACAAGACTACAGGAAGTACATGACTACAGGAAGTACAAGAGTACAGGAAGTACAAGACCACAAGAAGAACATGACGACTGGAAGTACAAGACTACAAGAAGAACATGAGGACAGGAAGTACAAGACTACAAGAAGAACATGACTACAGGAAGTACAAGACTACAGGAGGTACAAGACTACAGGAAGTACAAGACTACAGGAAGTACAAGACTACAAGAAGAACATGACGACAGGAAGTACAAGACTACAAGAAGAACATGACGACAGGAAGTACAAGACTACAGGAAGTACAAGACTACAGGAAGTACATGACTACAGGAAGTACATGACTACAGGAAGAACATGACTACAGGAAGAACATGACTACAGGAAGTACAAGACTACAAGAAGAACATGACGACAGGAAGTACAAGACTACAAGAAGAACATGACGACAGGAAGTACAAGACTACAAGAAGAACATGACTACAAGAAGAACATGACTACAGGAAGTACAAGACTACAAGAAGAACATGACTACAGGAAGTACAAGACTACAAGAAGAACATGACTACAGGAAGTACAAGACTACAGGAAGTACAAGACTACAAGAAGAACATGATGACAGGAAGTACAAGAAGAACATGACGACAGGAAGTACAAGACGACAAGAAGTACAAGACTACAGGAAGTACAAGACTACAGGAAGTACAGGAAGTACATAACTACAGGAAGTACATGACTACAGGAAGTACATGACTACAGGAAGTACAAGACTACAGTTAGTACATGACTACAGGAAGTACAAGACTACAGGAAGTACATGACTACAGGAAGTCCACGAGGGCCAGGTCGTGGAGGAAGTCAGGTGTGACGATCCTGTCAGGTTTCCTGCCTCATCGTCGGCTCTGTTCTCGACTTGTTGGACGGTCACAAAGTTGCTGTGACTAAAGTACACAAGTAAAACACTTGAAACGCAGTTTTAATGAGTAATACATGTCTTCTTTGGAAATGTGTTCTTAGTGACACTAGGATGTGGGAGGGGATGTAGGCCTTATGGTGGGTCACTGCAGGAGGAGGAGGACTTTAACGAGCTGCTCTTCCACGCCTCTTGGAGCAGAGACCACCGCAGACGCCTCAACGCTGCTGGAGGAAGTGGAAACATGTTGAGCTGCCATGTTACCCTGTGGGAAGGGAACAGCTCATGAATAGTTCACCACACAGGGCCCAGATACAGGGGCCCCGTGCAGAACGACGGCCCCAGTAGCATGATGTAACTACGACAGCAACATGATGTAACTACTACAGCAACATGATGTAACTACTACAGCAGCATGATGTAACTACTACAGTAGCATGATGTAACTACTACAGTAGCATGATGTAACTACTACAGCAGCATGATGTAACTACTACAGCAGCATGATGTAACTACTACAGCAGCATGATGTAACTACTTCAGTAGCATGATGTAACTACTACAGTAGCATGATGTAACTACTCCAGCAGCATGATGTAACTACTACAGTAGCATGATGTAACTACTACAGCAGCATGATGTAACTACTTCAGTAGCATGATGTAACTACTACAGTAGCATGATGTAACTACTACAGCAGCATGATGTAACTACTACAGCAGCATGATGTAACTACTACAGTAGCATGATGTAACTACTACAGCAGCATGATGTAACTACTACAGCAGCATGATGTAACTACTCCAGTAGCATGATGTAACTACTACAGTAGCATGATGTAACTACTACAGCAGCATGATGTAACTACTACAGCAGCATGATGTAACTACTACAGTAACATGATGTAACTACTACAGTAGCATGATGTAACTACTACAGTAGCATGATGTAACTACTACAGTAGCATGATGTAACTACTACAGTAACATGATGTAACTACTACAGTAGCATGATGTAACTACTACAGTAACATGATGTAACTACTACAGCAGCATGATGTAACTACTACAGCAGCATGATGTAACTACGACAGTAACATGATGTAACTACTACAGTAACATGATGTAACTACTCCAGCAGCATGATGTAACTACTCCAGTAACATGATGTAACTACTACAGTAACATGATGTAACTACTACAGTAGCATGATGTAACTACTACAGTAACATGATGTAACTACTACAGCAGCATGATGTAACTACTACAGTAGCATGATGTAATTACTACAGTAGCATGATGTAACTACTACAGTAGCATGATGTAACTACGACAGTAGCATGATGTAACTACTACAGCAGCATGATGTAACTACTACAGTAGCATGATGTAACTACTCCAGCAGCATGATGTAACTACTACAGTAGCATGATGTAACTACTACAGCAGCATGATGTAACTACTCCAGCAGCATGATGTAACTACTACAGTAGCATGATGTAACTACTACAGTAACATGAAGTAACTACTACAGCAGCATGATGTAACTACTCCAGCAGCATGATGTAACTACTCCAGTAACATGATGTAACTACTACAGTAGCATGATGTAACTACTACAGTAGCATGATGTAACTACGACAGTAGCATGAAGTAACTACTACAGTAACATGATGTAACTACTACAGCAGCATGATGTAACTACTACAGTAGCATGATGTAACTACTACAGCAACATGATGTAACTACTACAGTAGCATGATGTAACTACTCCAGCAGCATGATGTAATTACTACAGCAGCATGATGTAACTACTCCAGCAGCATGATGTAACTACTCCAGCAGCATGATGTAACTACTACAGTAGCATGATGTAACTACTACAGTAGCATGATGTAACTACTCCAGCAGCATGATGTAACTACGACAGTAGCATGATGTAACTACTACAGCAGCATGATGTAACTACTACAGCAGCATGATGTAACTACTCCAGCAGCATGATGTAACTACTACAGTAGCATGATGTAACTACTACAGCAGCATGATGTAACTACTACAGTAGCATGATGTAACTACTACAGTAGCATGATGTAACTACTCCAGCAGCATGATGTAACTACTCCAGCAGCATGATGTAACTACTACAGTAGCATGATGTAACTACTACAGCAGCATGATGTAACTACTACAGTAGCATGATGTAACTACTACAGCAGCATGATGTAACTACGACAGCAACATGATGTAACTACTACAGCAGCATGATGTAACTACTACAGCAGCATGATGTAACTACTCCAGCAGCATGATGTAACTACTCCAGCAGCATGATGTAACTACTACAGTAGCATGATGTAACTACTACAGTAACATGATGTAACTACTCCAGCAGCATGATGTAACTACGACAGTAGCATGATGTAACTACTACAGTAGCATGATGTAACTACTACAGCAGCATGATGTAACTACTCCAGCAGCATGATGTAACTACTACAGTAGCATGATGTAACTACTACAGTAGCATGATGTAACTACTCCAGCAGCATGATGTAACTACTACAGTAGCATGATGTAACTACTACAGTAGCATGATGTAACTACTCCAGCAGCATGATGTAACTACTACAGTAGCATGATGTAACTACTACAGTAACATGATGTAACTACTACAGTAGCATGATGTAACTACTCCAGCAGCATGATGTAACTACTACAGCAGCATGATGTAACTACTCCAGCAGCATGATGTAACTACTACAGCAGCATGATGTAACTACTCCAGTAGCATGATGTAACTACTCCAGCAGCATGATGTAACTACTACAGTAGCATGATGTAACTACTACAGTAGCATGATGTAACTACTACAGCAGCATGATGTAACTACTACAGCAGCAATTGTTTTGCATTGCTGATGATCAAGGCTTCTGTTGGATTTTCCCAGCTGCTCCTGAACGCATCATCTCACTCTTCCGGTAAGCTTTGGTTGCCAGCTCAACAGCGAGCATGACTTCTTCTTCTCTCCCTCCCGCTCCCTCTTGCTCAGTGTGTCTCATGTATAGTTATCCCCCTGCCTCCCTTAATGATAACGATACATGCAACAAGTGTAGTTTATTTGCTAGGTTGGAGGCAGGTCTAAGTGGGTTAGATGCACGGCTCCGCGCTATCGAAGCTCAGACAGCTATGCTAGTTAGCCCGCCCTCTCCCGTAGTCGGCGCGGAGCTACAGTCAGCTGATAGCTGTGCCCCGGCGGTAACCGTGCAGCCGGGTGGTTGGGTAACTGTTCGCAGGAGTCGTAAGTCTACACAGAAGCCCGCTGTGCACCAACCACTTCACGTTTCCAACCAGTTTTCCCTGCTCAGCGACACACCCGTTGAGGAACACACCCTGGTTATCGGGAGCTCTATAGTCAGGAACGTGAAAATAGCGAAGCCACGGACCAGAGTCGTGTGCCTCCCGGGGGCCAGAGCGGGCGACGTGGAGTCTTGTTTGAAGCTGCTGGCTAAGGATAAGCGGAGATACAGTCAGATTGTAATACACGCCGGTGGTAATGACGCCCGAGCCCGCCGCTCGGAACTCACTAAAATTAATGTGGAATCGGTGTGTGCTTATGCCAAGACGTTGTCGGACACCGTAATTTTCTCTGGCCCTCTCCCAAATTTGCAGACAGACGAATTGTATAGCCGAATGTCGTCTTTCAACCGCTGGCTGTCGAGGTGGTGCCCAGCGAATAATGTGGGCTACGTAGACAACTGGAAGACTTTCTGGGGAAAACCTGATCTGATGAGGAGAGACGGCATTCATCCCACGTTGGACGGAGCGCGTCTCATTTCTGCGAATATGACCACGTTGATCACCGGACTTAATCCATGACAACCCAGGGTTCAGATCAGGAACCGGGAGCAGAGTTGTAGTTTAACACCCTTCTCTGCTCTTCCATTCGAGCAGTTACCCACCCTTGACTTTAGAGTAGAGACTGTGTCTGTCCCACGGCCACTTCAATTAAATAAATCAAAAGTAAGCAGAAGAGGAGTCGTACACAATAACCTTATACAAGTTAACACAATTATTTCAGCAGTGCAACAAAATAGGTCTATTAAATGTGGTCTCCTAAATATTCGATCTCTGTCATCTAAAGCTGTGTTACTGAATGATTTAATATCAGATAATCACATTGATTTATGTTGCCTAACTGAAACCTGGCTGAGCCATGAAGAATATGTCTGCCTGAATGAATCGACTCCTCCAAGTCATATTAATACTCACATTCCTCGAGGCACCGGTCGAGGAGGTGGAGTAGCAGCCATCTTTGAATCGAGCCTATTCATTAATCCTCAACCAAAATTACACTACACCTCATTTGAAAGCCTTGTTCTTAGTCTTTCACATCCAACCTGGAAAACACTACAGCCAATTCGATTTGTGATTCTGTACCGGCCACCAGGTCCATATTCAGAGTTTATATCTGAATTCTCAGAATTTATATCAAGTTTGGTTCTTAAAACCGATAAAGTTATTATTGTTGGAGATTTTAATATCCATGTGGATGTTGATAATGATTGCCTTAGTGCTGCATTCATCTCCTTGTTGGACTCGATTGGCTTCTGTCAGAGAGTACAGAAACCCACTCACAGCTTTGGCCACACGCTTGATCTTGTTCTTACTTATGGCGTTGACATTGAGCATTTGAACGTCTTCCCACAGAATCCTCTTCTGTCAGACCACAACCTCATAACTTTTGAATTTATACTACCGGAGTGTACTCCGTTAGTCAAAAGTTTCTACACCAGATGTCTAACTGACAGTGCTGTAGCTAAATTTAAAGAAGCGATTCCTTCTGTATTTGATTCGATACCACGTCTCAATATAACAGAGGACTCCTGGTCTAACTTTAGTCCGTCCCAGATTGATCATCTTGTTGACAGTGCCATAGGCTCTCTGAGAATGACACTGGACTCGATAGCCCTCTGAAGAAGAAGACAGTGAGGAAGAGGAGGTTTGCTCCTGGTATAACCCTCAGACCCGCAAACTGAAGCAACGTCACAAAAGCTTGAACGCATATGGCGTTCAACTAATCTCGAAGAATCCCGCTTAGTTTGGCGAGATAGTCTTAAAACATATAAGAAGGCCCTCCGTAATGCCAGAGCAGCCTATTACTCATCAATAATAGAAAAAAATAAAAACAACCCCAGGTTTCTCTTCAGCACTGTAGCCAGGCTGACAGAGAGTCACAGCTCTCTGGAGCCGAGCATTCCTATAAACCTTAGTGGTAATGACTTTATGAACTTCTTTAATGAAAAGATTTTAACTATTAGGGACAAGATTAATAATCTCTTGCCCTTAACCAGTGCCAATCTGTTCTCAAGTGGAATGGCCTTGGAAACCGCTGTATGCCCTGGTGTATATTTGGAGGGATTTTCTCCTATCAACCGTGACCAATTATTTTCAACGGTTTCTACCTCGAACACGTCTACCTGTCTCTTGGACCCCATCCCGACGAGGCTGCTTAAAGACGTTTTGCCTTTAATTGGCGGCTCTCTATTAGATATTATCAATGTGTCTCTGCTAACAGGCCACGTACCACACTCCTTCAAGGTGGCTGTTATTAAACCTCTCCTGAAGAAGCCCACTCTGGATCCAGAGGTGTTGGCTAACTACAGACCGATCTCTAACCTCCCCTTCCTCTCCAAGATCCTTGAGAAAGTGGTCACAAATCAGTTGTGCGACTTTCTACATCATAATAGTTTATTTGAGAAATTTCAATAAGGATTTAGAAAACACCACAGCACCGAGACAGCACTGGTGAAAATTACAAATGACCTCTTAATGGCAGCAGATAAAGGACTCCTCTCTGTCCTGGTCTTGTTAGACCTTAGTCCTGATAGAGGACTCCTCTCTGTCCTGGTCTTGTTAGACTTTAGTGCTGATAGAGGACTCATCTCTGTCCTGGTCTTGTTAGACCTTAGTGCTGATAGAGGACTCATCTCTGTCCTGGTCTTGTTAGACCTTAGTGCTGATAGAGGACTCATCTCTGTCCTGGTCTTGTTAGACCTTAGTCCTGATAGAGGACTCATCTCTGTCCTGGTCTTGTTAGACCTTAGTGCTGATAGAGGACTCATCTCTGTCCTGGTCTTGTTAGACCTTAGTGCTGATAGAGGACTCATCTCTGTCCTGGTCTTGTTAGACCTTAGTGCTGATAGAGGACTCATCTCTGTCCTGGTCTTGTTAGACCTTAGTGCTGCATTCGACACCATTGACCATGACATCCTGTTACAGAGACTGGAGCAGTCGATTGGCATTTCAGGCACGGCACTAATTTGGTTTAAATCCTATTTATCAGATCGATCTCAGTTTGTATTTGTAAACGATGACGCCTCGATAACCACCAACGTTAATCACGGAGTTCCACAAGGTTCTGTGCTTGGACCAATTTTATTTACCTTATACATGCTTCCTTTGGGCAATATTATCAGGAAACACTCCATAAACTTTCATTGTTATGCAGATGACACTCAACTATATTTATCGATAAAACCAGAGGAGAGCAACCAACTCTGTAAAATTCAAGCATGTCTTAAAGACATAAAAACATGGATGACCTGCAACTTCTTGATGTTAAACTCAGACAAAACCAAGTAATTTTAATCGCCCTGAGCACCTCAGAGATCAATTATCTGGTGATGTGGATTCTGTAGACGGCATTGCCCTGGCATCCAACACCACTGTAAAGAATCTTGGCGTTATCTTTGATCGGGACTTGTCCTTTAACTCCCACGTAAAGCAAATCTCAAGGACTGCATTCTTTCATCTACGTAATATTTCAAAAATCAGGCACATCTTGTCTCAAAAGATGCAGAAAATTGGTTCACGCGTTCGTTACTTGAGACTGGATTACTGCAACTCCTTATTAGCAGGCTGCTCTAATAAATCTCTTAGGTCCCTCCAGTTGATCCAGAATGCTGCAGCTCGTGTTCTCACTAAAACTAAGAAAAGAGATCACATCACTCCTGCACTAGCTGCTCTGCACTGGCTCCCAGTAAAATCAAGAATCACTTTTAAAATTCTTCTCTTAACCTACAAAGCCTTGATTGGTGATGCTCCATCATATCTTAAGGAGCTTGTCGCACCATATTGCCCCACTAGAGAGCTACGCTCACTAAATGCGGGACTACTTGTAGTTCCTAGAGTCTTAAAAAGTAGAATGGGAGCCAGAGCCTTTAGTTATCAAGCTCCTCTTTTATGGAACCAGCTTCCAATTTCAGTCCGGGAGGCAGACACAGTCACCTCGTTTAAGAGTAGACTTAAGACCTTCCTCTTTGACAGAGATTATAGTTAGGGCTGAATCAGGTTTGCCCTGGTCCAGCCCCTTGATATGCTGCTATAGGCTTATAGCTGCCGGGGGACGTTTTAGGATGCACTGAGTACCTATCTCCTGTTTTTTCTCTCCTTAAGGATGAATTTTCATCTCTCAATCACACGTTACTAACTCTGCTTTCTCCCCGGAAGTCCTTTTGACTTTACGTCTCATGGGGTCATCGGACCCTATGAGACGGCATAGATCCTATCTGCCTGATGGATCGTCTGGGTCGTAATTCCTGCTCATGACTACGCCACTGTCCTGTTGAGACTCCTCCCTCCTCCTCCCCACCGCCATCTGCCTGATGGATCGTGGAGGTCTCCATCGTGGAATATGCCTACTATGAACTATTCATACACTCTGTCATATTCATTGAATGTATTTTAACTCTAAATCTGTCCTTCTGTACACATTACATCTATTGTTCTGTCCATCCTGGAGAGGGATCCTCCTCTGTTGCTCTCCTGAAGGTTTCTTCCCTTTTTTTCCCCCTGAAGGGTTATTTGGGAGTTTTTCCTGGTCCGATGTGAGGTTTTGGGGCAGGGATGTCTATGTGTACAGATTGTAAAGCACTCCGAGACAAATTTGTAATTTGTGAAATTGGGCTATACAAATAAACTGAATTGAATTGAATTGAATTGATGTAACTACTCCAGCAGCATGATGTAACTACTACAGTAGCATGATGTAACTACTACAGTAGCATGATGTAACTACTCCAGCAGCATGATGTAACTACTCCAGCAGCATGATGTAACTACTACAGTAACATGATGTAACTACTCCAGCAGCATGATGTAACTACTACAGTAACATGATGTAACTACTACAGTAGCATGATGTAACTACGACAGTAACATGATGTAACTACTCCAGCAGCATGATGTAACTACTACAGTAGCATGATGTAACTACTACAGTAGCATGATGTAACTACTACAGTAACATGATGTAACTACTACAGTAGCATGATGTAACTACTACAGTAACATGATGTAACTACTACAGTAGCATGATGTAACTACTACAGTAGCATGATGTAACTACGACAGTAACATGATGTAACTACTCCAGCAGCATGATGTAACTACGACAGCAACATGATGTAACTACTACAGCAGCATGATGTAACTACTCCAGCAGCATGATGTAACTACTACAGTAACATGATGTAACTACTCCAGCAGCATGATGTAACTACTACAGTAGCATGATGTAACTACTACAGTAACATGATGTAACTACTCCAGCAGCATGATGTAACTACTACAGTAGCATGATGTAACTACTACAGTAGCATGATGTAACTACTACAGTAACATGATGTAACTACTACAGTAGCATGATATAACTACTACAGTAACATGAAGTAACTACTACAGTAGCATGATGTAACTACTACAGTAGCATGATGTAACTACTACAGTAGCATGATGTAACTACTACAGGAGCATGATGTAACTACTACAGCAGCATGATGTAACTACTACAGCAGCATGATGTAACTACTACAGTAGCATGATGTAACTACTACAGTAGCATGATGTAACTACTACAGTAGCATGATGTAATTACTACAGGAGGGCAAATGTATCTTTTACTCTGTTTATTCATTTGTTTACTTCTGTTGATCGTGTTTTGATTCCTTCATGAACACAACGAGCGATGTAGACGACAAACGGACCGACAGGAAGCTGTGAGGACAGACGCCTCACCACACACACTCATTGAGAGGGTCACATCTTACTCGTGTGTCACTGCAAATGTTTTCAAATCAAGACGTCACACAAACCTTCCACACACACACACACACACACACAAACCTTCCACACACACAACGGTGTGTTTTTAAGGGCCTCATAGAAAACAGAAGTAAAGGGGGCCCAATAACGCTCCTCATGAATGTACTACAAAACAAAAGCATGATTGTTACTGGGAATGAAGCCGTGTTGTGAAGCCGTGTTGTGAAGCCGTGTTGTGTAGCCGTGTCGTGTAGCCGTGTCGTGTAGCCGTGTCGTGAAGCCGTGTCGTGTAGCCGTGTTGTGAAGCCGTGTCGTGTAGCCGTGTCGTGTAGCCGTGTCGTGAAGCCGTGTCGTGTAGCCGTGTCGTGAAGCCGTGTTGTGTAGCCGTGTTGTGAAGCCGTGTCGTGAAGCCGTGTCGTGTAGCCGTGTCGTGAAGCCGTGTTGTGTAGCCGTGTTGTGAAGCCGTGTTGTGTAGCCGTGTCGTGTAGCCGTGTCGTGTAGCCGTGTCGTGAAGCCGTGTCGTGTAGCCGTGTCGTGAAGCCGTGTCGTGTAGCCGTGTCGTGAAGCCGTGTCGTGTAGCCGTGTTGTGTGGCCGTGTTGTGTAGCCGCGTTGTGTAGCCGTGTTGTGAAGCCGTGTTGTGTAGCCGTGTTGTGTAGCCGTGTTGTGTAGCCGTGTTGTGTGGCCGTGTTGTGAGGCCGTGTTGTGTGGCCGTGTTGTGAAGCCGTGTTGTGAAGCCGTGTTGTGTAGCCGTGTTGTGAAGCCGTGTTGTGTAGCCGTGTTGTGTAGCCGTGTTGTGTAGCCGTGTTGTGTAGCCGTGTTGTGTAGCCGTGTTGTGAGGCTGTGTTGTGA
Source organism: Pseudoliparis swirei (assembly GCF_029220125.1). Classification (NCBI taxonomy): domain Eukaryota; kingdom Metazoa; phylum Chordata; class Actinopteri; order Perciformes; family Liparidae; genus Pseudoliparis; species Pseudoliparis swirei. The sequence continues at coordinate 30,087,696 of NC_079393.1, forward strand.
AGCCGTGTTGTGAAGCCGTGTTGTGAAGCCATGTTGTGTAGCCGTGTTGTGTAGCCGTGTTGTGTAGCCGTGTTGTGTGGCCGTGTTGTGTAGCCGTGTTGTGTAGCCGTGTTGTGAAGCCGTGTTGTGTGGCCGTGTTGTGTGGCCGTGTTGTGTAGCCGTGTTGTGTAGCCGTGTTGTGTAGCCGTGTGTGCAGAGCTTTGTCTTCAGCACATTGAAGGGGGACAACGTCACTGATGTGCTATAGAACTGCTTATGGAGCGAGAAACGTGGAGCCGGGGAGACCCTGAGTGAACGCCGACGCTCCAGAGCTCCGGGTTTCACCTCAGGGTCACGACCTCAGGGTCACGACCTCAGGGTCACGACACGCACCATGAACACTCGATTTCACGGAATTCTAGCCTTGGACCAATGTGTTGGTCCATGAACATGTTGTCCTGATGGTGGCGCTAGAGAGCAGGTCTGGGGCCAACAGAACCAACGCAGCATGAGAACGACCTCGTTGACCCCGAGAGGTTAAACACAAGCAGCCATGTTCACCACGGAGGTCAAGTTCTGCATTCACATCCAGAACGGGACGATAAGGACATTCAGACCTCTGAGCCAATGAGAGAAGAGGCTTGACCTCTGAGCCAATGAGAGAAGAGGCATCGTTGTTGACCTTTGTTAATATCGATGTCTCCTCCAACAACATCTCTTCAAACAGGAAGAAACGAAGCCCGCCTCCTGCTTCATCTGATTGGCTGCCGGACGCTGACATGTTGCCGTGTGGTTGGTGGTGGCCACGACACGTATGCAAGTCTTTTGTCTTCAAACACGTCCAGCGAGCGGAGCGTGACCTTAGAGACGACCTTCAGCTCCGGACGTGTCCTCTCCTCGCCGTGCTCTTCTCGCCCGGCGTGTCCTTGGAGGCCGGCGGGAGGCCCCTCGCGCTCCACTGCTGCGATTGGCCGACACTGCCCCGCCCATGTTTCGCTCCCCTGCTCCCTCCTCCTTCACCTCCTCCTCCTTCCTCATCATCCTCCTCCTCCTCATCATCGTCAGCGCTGGCCGTGTTGCCGTTGACGTCTGAGTCCAGGTCGGCGCCTTCGGGCGGCGGGCAGTCGTTGGAGAACTCAATGTCCTCGACACACGGCGGCTCGTCGTCCTCGAAGCAGCTGAGGACACGAGAGGACAGATGAGGACACAAGAGGACAGATGAGGACACGAGAGGACAGATGAGGACACATGAGGACACAAGAGGACAGATGAGGACACGAGAGGACAGCTGAGGACACAAGAGGACAGATGAGGACACGAGAGGACATATGAGGACACAAGAGGACAGCTGAGGACACAGGAGGACAGCTGAGGACACGAGAGGACAGATGAGGACACGAGAGGACAGCTGAGGACACGAGAGGACAGATGAGGACACGAGAGGACAGATGAGGACACAACAGGACAGCTGAGGACACGAGAGGACAGCTGAGGACAGATGAGGACACAAGAGGACAGATGAGGACACGAGAGGACAGATGAGGACACAAGAGGACAGCTGAGGACACGAGAGGACAGATGAGGATACAAGAGGACAGATGAGGATACAAGAGGACAGATGAGGATACAAGAGGACAGCTGAGGATACAAGAGGACAGATGAGGACACAAGAGGACAGATGAGGACACAAGAGGACAGATGAGGACACGAGAGGACAGATGAGGATACAAGAGGACAGCTGAGGACACGAGAGGACAGATGAGGATACAAGAGGACAGCTGTACGGACTCTGTCCATCATGTTCCGTGACTAAAGGCTGGGAACTACAATCAATTGGCGACAGTCGGAGGCCAACAGCTGCTCCTGAACGCATCATCTCACTCTTCCGGTAAGCTCTGGTTGCCAGCTCAACAGCGAGCATGACTTCTTCTTCTCTCCCTCCCGCTCCCTCTTGCTCAGTGTGTCTCATGTATAGTTATCCCCCTGCCTCCCTTAATGATAACGGTACATGCAACAAGTGTAGTTTATTTGCAGGTTGGAGGCAGGTCTAAGTGGGTTAGATGCACGGCTCCATCGAAGCTCAGACAGCTATGCTAGTTAGCCCGCCTTCTCCCGTAGTCGGCGCGGAGCTACAGTCAGCTGTTAGCTGTTCCCCGGCGGTAACCGTGCAGCCGGGTGGTTGGGTAACTGTTCCAGGAGTAGTAAGTCTACACAGAAGCCCGCTGTGCACCAACCACTTCACGTTTTGAACCAGTTTTCCCTGCTCAGCGACACACTGAGGAACACACCCTGGTTATCAGGAGCTCTATAGTCAGGAACGTGAAAATAGCGAAGCCGCGGACCAGAGTCGTGTGGCTCCCGGGGGCCAGAGCGGGCGACGTGGAGTCTTGTTTGAAGCTGCTGGCTAAGGACAAGCGGAGATACAGTCAGATTGTAATACACGCCGGTGGTAATGACGCCCGAGCCCGTCGGTCGGAGGTCACTAAAGGTCATGTGGAATCGGTGTGTGCTTATGCCAAGACGTTGTCGGACACCGTCATTTTCTCTGGCCCTCTCCCAAATTTGCAGACAGACGAATTGTATAGCCGAATGTCGTCTTTCAACCGCTGGCTGTCGAGGTGGTGCCCAGCGAATAATGTGGGCTACGTAGACAACTGGAAGTCTTTCTGGGGAAAACCTGATCTGATGAGGAGAGACGGCATCCATCCCACGTTGGACGGAACGCGTCTCATTTCTGCGAATATGACCACGTTGATCACCGGACTTAATCCATGACAACCCAGGGTTCAGATCAGGAACCGGGAGCAGAGTTGTAGTTTAACACCCTTCTCTGCTCTTCCATTCGAGCAGTTACCCACCCATGACTCTAGAGTAGAGACTGTGTCTGTCCCACGGCCACTTCAATTAAATAAATCAAAAGTAAGCAGAAGAGGAGTCGTACACAATAACCTTATACAAGTTAACACCATTATTTCAGCAGTGCAACAAAACAGGACTATTAAATGTGGTCTCCTAAATATTCGATCTCTGTCATCTAAAGCTGTGTTACTAAATGATTTAATATCAGATAATCACATTGATTTATGTTGCCTAACTGAAACCTGGCTGAGCCATGAAGAATATGTCTGCCTGAATGAATCGACTCCTCCAAGTCATATTAATACTCACATTCCTCGAGGCACCGGTCGAGGAGGTGGAGTAGCAGCCATCTTTGAATCGAGCCTATTCATTAATCCTCAACCAAAATTACACTACACCTCATTTGAAAGCCTTGTTCTTAGTCTTTCACATCCAACCTGGAAAACACTACAGCCAATTCGATTTGTGATTCTGTACCGCCACCAGGTCCATATTCAGAGTTTATATCTGAATTCTCAGAATTTATATCAAGTTTGGTTCTTAAAACTGATAAAGTTATTATTGTTGGAGATTTTAATATCCATGTGGATGTTGATAATGATTGCCTTAGTGCTGCATTCATCTCCTTGTTGGACTCGATTGGCTTCTGTCAGAGAGTACAGAAACCCACTCACAGCTTTGGCCACACGCTTGATCTTGTTCTTACTTATGGCGTTGACATTGAGCATTTGAACGTCTTCCCACAGAATCCTCTTCTGTCAGACCACAACCTCATCACTTTTGAATTTATACTACCGGAGTGTACTCCGTTAGTCAAAAGTTTCTACACCAGATGTCTAACTGACAGTGCTGTAGCTAAATTTAAAGAAGCGATTCCTTCTGTATTTGATTCGATACCACGTCTCAATATAACAGAGGACTCCTGGTCTAACTTTAGTCCGTCCCAGATTGATCATCTTGTTGACAGTGCCATAGGCTCTCTGAGAATGACACTGGACTCGATAGCCCCTCTGAAGAAGAAGACAGTGAGGAAGAGGAGGTTTGCTCCCTGGTATAACCCTCAGACCCGCAAACTGAAGCAAACGTCACGAAAGCTTGACATATGGCGTTCAACTAATCTGGAAGAATCCCGCTTAGTTTGGCGAGATAGTCTTAAAACATATAAGAAGGCCCTCCGTAATGCCAGAGCAGCCTATTACTCATCAGTAACAGAAAAAAATAAGAACAACCCCAGGTTTCTCTTCAGCACTGTAGCCAGGCTGACAGAGAGTCACAGCTCTGTGGAGCCGAGCATTCCTATAAACCTCAGTGGTAATGACTTTATGAACTTCTTTAATGAAAAGATTTTAACTATTAGGGACAAGATTAATATTCTCTTGCCCATAACCAGTGCCAATCTGTCCTCAAGTGGAATGGCCATGAAGACCGCTGTATGCCCTGGTGTATATTTGGAGGGCTTTTCTCCCATCAACTGTGACCAATTATCTTCAACGGTTTCTACTTCGAACACGTCTACCTGTCTCTTGGACCCCATCCCGACGAGGCTGCTTAAAGACGTTTTGCCTTTAATTGGCGGCTCTCTATTAGATATTATCAATGTGTCTCTGCTAACAGGCCACGTACCACACTCCTTCAAGGTGGCTGTTATTAAACCTCTCCTGAAGAAGCCCACTCTGGATCCAGAGGTATTGGCTAACTACAGACCGATCTCTAACCTCCCCTTCCTCTCCAAGATCCTTGAGAAAGTGGTCGCAAATCAGTTGTGTGACTTTCTACATCATAATTGTTAATTTGAGGAGTTTCAATCAGGATTTAGAAAACACCACAGCACCGAGACGGCACTGGTGAAAATTACAAATGACCTCTTAATGGCAGCAGATAAAGGACTCCTCTCTGTCCTGGTCTTGTTAGACCTTAGTGCTGCATTCGACACCATTGACCATGACATCCTGTTACAGAGACTGGAGCAGTCGATTGGCATTTCAGGCACGGCACTAATTTGGTTTAAATCCTATTTATCAGATCGATCTCAGTTTGTATTTGTAAACGATGACGCCTCGATAACCACCAACGTTAATCACGGAGTTCCACAAGGTTCTGTGCTTGGACCAATTTTATTTACCTTATACATGCTTCCTTTGGGCAATATTATCAGGAAACACTCCATAAACTTTCATTGTTATGCAGATGATACTCAACTATATTTATCGATAAAACCAGAGGAGAGCAACCAACTCGGTAAAATTCAAGCATGTCTTAAAGACATAAAAACATGGATGACCTGCAACTTCTTGATGTTAAACTCAGACAAAACCGAAGTAATTTTAATCGGCCCTGAGCACCTCAGAGATCAATTATCTGGTGATGTGGTTTCTGTAGACGGCATTGCCCTGGCATCCAACACCACTGTAAAGCATCTTGGCGTTATCTTTGATCGGGACTTGTCCTTTAACTCCCACGTAAAGCAAATCTCAAGGACTGCATTCTTTCATCTACGTAATATTTCAAAAATCAGGCACATCTTGTCTCAAAAAGATGCAGAAAAATTGGTTCACGCGTTCGTTACTTCGAGACTGGATTACTGCAACTCCTTATTATCAGGCTGCTCTAATAAGTCTCTTAGGTCCCTCCAGTTGATCCAGAATGCTGCAGCTCGTGTTCTCACTAAAACTAAGAAAAGAGATCACATCACTCCTGCACTAGCTGCTCTGCACTGGCTCCCAGTAAAATCAAGAATCACTTTTAAAATTCTTCTCTTAACGTACAAAGCCTTGATTGGTGATGCACCATCATATTTTAGGACAGATGAAGACACAAGAGGACAGATGAGGACACAAGAGGCCAGAAGAGGACAGATGAGGACACAAGAGGACAGATGAGGACAGATGAAGACACAAGAGGACAGATGAGGACACAAGAGGCCAGAAGAGGACACAAGAGGACAGAATAGGACAGATGATGACACAAGAGGACACAATAGGACAGATGATGACACACGAGGACATAAGAGGACAGAAGAGGACATATGAAGACACAACACAGAAGAGGACACAAGAGGACACACAAGGACACAAGAGGACACAAGAGGACAGAAGAGGACACAAGAGGACACAAGAGGACACACGAGGACACACAAGGACACAAGAGGACACAAGAGCACACAAGAGGACAGATGAGGACACAAGAGGCCAGAAGAGGACAGATGAGGACACAAGAGGACAGATGAGGACATATGAAGACACAAGAGGACAGATGAGGACACAATAGGACAGATGATGACACACGAGGACATAAGAGGACAGAAGAGGACATATGAAGACACAACACAGAAGAGGACACAAGAGGACACAAGAGGACATAAGAGGACACAAGAGGACACAAGAGGATGGAAGAGGACACAAGAGGACACACGAGGACACACAAGGACACAAGATGACAAGAGGACAGAAGAGGACACAAGAGCACACAAGAGGACAGATGAGGACACAAGAGGCCAGAAGAGGACAGATGAGGACACAATAGGACAGATGAGGACAGATGATGACACAAGAGGACACAATAGGACAGATGATGACACACGAGGACATAAGAGGACAGAAGAGGACATATGAAGACACAACACAGAAGAGGACACAAGAGGACACACAAGGACACAAGAGGACACAAGAGGACAGAAGAGGACACAAGAGGACACAAGAGGACACAAGAGGACACACAAGGACACAAGAGGACAGAAGAGGACACAAGAGCACACAAGAGGACAGATGAGGACACAAGAGGCCAGAAGAGGACATATGAGGACACAAGAGGACAGATGAGGACATATGAAGACACAAGAGGACAGATGAGGACACAATAGGACAGATGATGACACACGAGGACATAAGAGGACAGAAGAGGACATATGAAGACACAACACAGAAGAGGACACAAGAGGACACAAGAGGACAGAAGAGGACACAAGAGGATGGAAGAGGACACAAGAGGACACACGAGGACACACAAGGACACAAGATGACAAGAGGACAGAAGAGGACACAAGAGCACACAAGAGGACAGATGAGGACACAAGAGGCCAGAAGAGGACAGATGAGGACACAATAGGACAGATGAGGACAGATGATGACACAAGAGGACACAATAGGACAGATGATGACACACGAGGACATATGAAGACACAACACAGAAGAGGACACAAGAGGACACACAAGGACACAAGAGGACACAATATGACACAAGAGGACACAAGAGGACAGAAGAGGACACAAGAGCACACAAGAGGACAGATGAGGACACAAGAGGACACAAGAGGACAGATGAGGACACAAGGGGACAGAAGAGGACACACGAGGACACAAGGGGACACATGAGGATACAAGAGGACACGAGAGGACACGAGGGGACAGAAGAGTACACAAGAGGACAGAAGAGGACACAAGAGGACAGATGAGGACACAAAGGGACATATGAGGATACAAGAGGACACAAAGGGACACAAGGGGACAGATGAGGATACAAGAGGACATGAGAGGACAGAACAGGACACAAGAGGACACACAAGGACACAAGAGGACAGAAGAGGACAGAAGAGGACACAAGAGCACACAATAGGACATATGAGGACACAAGGGGACAGAAGAGGACACACAAGGACACAAGAGGACATATGAGGACACAAGAGGACAGGTGAGGACACAAGGGGACAGAAGAGGACACAAGAGGACAGAAGAGGACACAAGAGGACATATGAGGACACAATAGGACACACAAGGACACAAGGGGACACAAGGGGACATATGAGGATACAAGAGGACACGAGAGGACAGAACAGGACACAAGAGGACACAAGGGGACAGATGAGGACAGAATAGGACAGATGAGGACACAAGAGGACAGATGATGACACAAGAGGACGGAAGAGGACACAAGAGGACACAAGATGACACAAGAGGACAGATGAGGACACAAGAGGACACAAGAGGACACACGAGGACACAAGGGGACAGAAGAGGACACAAGAGGACAGGACCGTCACCCTCCTGAGTCCTGTCTGCACATGGGACGCATGTCAGCTGGATTACTGATGATAAGAACTAGTCAGGGTCGCTCCTCTCAGGGTCGCACCTCTCAGGGTCGCCCCTCTCAGGGTCGCCCCTCTCAGGGTCGCACCTCTCAGGGTCGCACCTCTCAGGGTCGCACCTCTCAGGGTCGCTCCTCTCAGGGTCGCTCCTCTCAGGGTCGCACCTCTCAGGGTCGCACCTCTCAGGGTCGCCCCTCTCAGGGTCGCACCTCTCAGGGTCACTCCTCTCAGGGTCGCCCCTCTCAGGGTCGCTCCTCTCAGGGTCGCTCCTCTCAGGGTCGCCCCTCTCAGGGTCGCACCTCTCAGGGTCACTCCTCTCAGGGTCGCACCTCTCAGGGTCGCACCTCTCAGGGTCGCACCTCTCAGGGTCGCACCTCTCAGGGTCGCACCTCTCAGGGTCACTCCTCTCAGGGTCGCACCTCTCAGGGTCGCACCTCTCAGGGTCGCTCCTCTCAGGGTCGCTCCTCTCAGGGTCACTCCTCTCAGGGTCACTCCTCTCAGGGTCACTCCTCTCAGGGTCACTCCTCTCAGGGTCACTCCTCTCAGGGTCACTCCTCTCAGGGTCACCCTCTGGATAGGTTCAGCTTTAGCTGATGCTAACATAGAAGTTAACCTGATGCTAACATAGTAGTTAGCCTGATGCTAACATAGTAGTTAGCCTGGTGCTAACATAGAAGTTAGCCTGGTGCTAACATAATAGTTAGCCTGGTGCTAACATAGAAGTTAGCCTGCGTAGTGAGAAGATGAAAACTGATCTCTGGAAGACACCGTAACTTATACTGGCTGGATGTCATCCGAGGTCACAGGTGACCTTGTTGTTATGAAGACCTGCACTTGATGAGATGGAAGCTATCCAGTGCTAAGCCCCGCCTTCAGTGCTAAGCCCCGCCTCCAGTGCTAAGCTCCGCCTCCAGTGCTAAGCTCCGCCTCTGGTGGTTTCCACAATTCATGGACTTTTCTATTCTGTCAGAAAGGATGAAATAGAACGAGGTGCATGAAGAACACAGCGGGGCCCCGGAGCCTTACTGGTGAGACGTGTGGTCCAGGCCCGTGTGGTCCAGGCCCGTGTGGTCCAGGCCCCTGTGGCTGATGAGTCTCTGGCTGTAGAGGGTCTTCACGTCTTTGGTCACGGAGAGCAGACTGTGGCAGAACTTCAGGCCCATCTCCTGCAGCTCCCTGGTTCCTGTCTGCAGGCCCTGCACACACACACACACACACACACATTACATGTCCTTTAGCAGACGCTTTTATCCAAAGCGACTTACAATGAGTGCATCAACCTAGAGTACAAACTAAGAACAACAAGAATACAGGAAGTAACATTTCCTCAACTCAGTCGAACTACAAAAGTACCACAATAAGAGATATTTAAGAGCCAATTGAAGTGCTAATCTGTGTTTTAATCCAGATATAGTCTAAAGATGTGTTTTTAGTCTCCGGTGAAGCTGTAGAGACTTCCTGCTGTCCTGATGTCAGTGGGGAGCTGGTTCCACCAATCAGGAGCCAGGACAGCAACAGTCTGGATGTAGAGTGATGAGCTCGAAGTGACGGAGTCACAAGTCGGTTGGCTGTTGCCGAGCGGAGCGACCGTGATGAGGTGTACGGTGTGACCACATCCAGGATGTAGACGGGGCCCGATCTGTTCAGAGCACGGTACCAAGAACCAATGTTTTGAAGCGGATGCGGCTCCACCGATAACCATGAAGAGAGCGGAGGAGCGGAGTGGTGTGGGTGGAGTAGTGGAGCGGTGTGGGTGGAGTAGTGGAGCGGTGTGGGTGGAGTAGTGGAGCGGTGTGGGTGGAGTAGTGGAGCGGTGTGGGTGGAGTAGTGGAGCGGTGTGGGTGGAGTAGTGGAGTGGTGTGGGTGGAGTAGTGGAGCGGTGTGGGTGGAGTAGTGGAGCGGTGTGGTGGAGTAGTGGAGCGGTGTGGGTGGAGTCAGGCTGAAGACCAGCTGCTGCATTCTGGATGAGCTGCAGAGGTCGGATGGCCTTAGCAGGTAGAGCTGCAGGAGGGAGTTGCAGTAGTCAAGGCGTGAAATGACCAGAACCTGAACCAGAACCTGGACCAGAGCCTGGGCCGCCTTCCGAGTAAGAAGACGTATTCTCCTGATGTTGTGCAGCATGGACCTACAGTGACGTCGCAGTGATGTTGGCCGTCAGGTTGACTGTCTAGTGTCACCCCGAGGTTCCTGGCAGTCGGGGGCGGGGCCAACACAGAGCTGGTGAAGGTGGTAGTCAGGTCGTGGGTGGGGGAGCCTTTCGCTGGAAGGAATAGTAGCTCGGTTTTGTCAGGGTTGATTTTCAGGTGGTGAGCAGACATCCACTGAGAGATGTCAGTCAGACAGGCAGAGATTCTGCTACCTGTGTTTCGGACGGTGGAAAAGAGAAGATCAGTTGGGTGTCGTCAGCATAGCTATGGTAGGAGAAGCCATGCGAACGAATGACAGAGAGAAGAGGAGGGGACCCAGGACGGAGCCTTGAGGGACCCCATAGTGAGAGGAAGAGGAGGGGACCCAGGACGGAGCCTTGAGGGACCCCATAGTGAGAGGAAGAGGAGGGGACCCAGGACGGAGCCTTGAGGGACCCCATAGTGAGAGGAAGAGGAGGGGACCCAGGACGGAGCCTTGAGGACCCCATAGTGAGAGGAAGAGGAGGGGACACAGGACAGAGCCTTGAGGACCCCATAGTGAGAGGAAGAGGAGGGGACACAGGACGGAGCCTTGAGGAACCCACAGTGAGAGGAAGAGGAGGGGACCCAGGACGGCGCCTTGAGGAACCCCATAGTGAGAGGAAGAGGAGGGACCCAGGACGAGCCTTGAGGACCCCACAGTGAGAGGAAGAGGAGGGACCCAGGACGGAGCCTTG
>NC_079393.1:30099473-30175385 GCF_029220125.1 Pseudoliparis swirei
AACACTCACCTTTACCTAAATACTCACCTCATGTATAGGGAATGTCATCCTGTTCTCCTGCTGTGGCCCAATCTTCCTGTAAACACCATAACTCACGACCCAAATCCATGGGCCCTACAAACTACAAATGTATATTCCAACTGCAAATCCCAGAATGCATTGTTGTAAGGTCAGAGTTCATAGGACCCTGGCTGAGGTCTCAGCGACCCTCCATTGTCCGTCCTTTTTACGGCGGCTCTCCGAGAGTGAGGACCTCCTCCGGAGCCGCCAAGAGGCTTATAACCTGTTTATTACTATTATTTTTGTCGCCTGAGGAAGGTCTAATATGACCGAAAATATTAGCGACCTGTTTGTTTATTTGTTTTAAGTTTGCCGAGTGAAATAAAAAGTTTAAAAAGACTTTATTCATAAAACTCATTTTTTTGGCAAAACATTTTTTTAAAAGACTCATTGTATCAACAACCACGGAAGATTGGATCATCTACAACAACACCAGCAGTATCCGGTACGTGCCTAAAGACTCTCTTCAACCCAGAGAGAGGGAGAGAAGCCTCACTGCCGTCAGCGGAGAAGAGAGAGCGAGGAGCCAGCGCCATTGCCGTCTTTCTTCATGCCTCAGAGAACATCGGGTGCGCGTACTTCGCCACTGCCGACACGCGCGGGACCGCGGAACTCAGCCGGCCGGTCTGCAGTTCCCCTCCTCGCCACCAGGGGGTGATGACAGCTCAGCAGCGGCACACGTCTGCAGGCAATTCAGCACAGAACAAGAGAAAGAAAAAGAAGAACGGACCCCGTCGGCGCAGAACCTTAACACGGACCTCGTCGGCGCAGAACTTCAACCAGGACGTCTGAAGCTTCCCAGCTGCCCTCCACTCACCACCCCCATAACACTGCAATAAAAGAGTAAGGCAGAGAGAGGAACTCATGAGTCCAATTTTAATGCTGTCATCTGTGGGGTGTGATGTACTTCATGCGCCAAAAGGTGGCAGCATTGGACCATGAGTCACCTTAACCCTGTAAGACCCCTCGTTGTAATATTACAACGTCACTTTTATCTCTCTAAAAAACACATTTTCAAAAACGTTTTTTGGGGAAAGACCATATTTACATAGTCAATGGGTCCTATTGTCTTGCCTTGCAATGCCATTGGATTGTAAATGTGTATATAGGTGTGGCCATAAGGCCATGAACTCACTCTACCTGCAAACTTTCCCAGAAGCACATCTCCTTGTTTCATTCAACTGGTTATATCAACATTGAAGTATGTAAATTCCATGAAATATTTTTTTTGGTGATTGTTAGAATATGTAGTTCATGTAAACACTAAGTTATTGTGGAATTAATGCATCACATTAGATTTTCAGCTTGTTATGTCATTGTTGTAATTTTACAACGTTGGGTGAACATGGTAGCTAAAATAGCAGGTGCACCTTGCACACTACATGGAGACATTCCACTTCTCGGATGTTCAGATACAGGATAAATATAATGTATTTGATGATTCACACTTTACAAAAGGGTTATTTGTTATAATTTTAAGTTTAGACCATATTTGAATAATTCTAAATGGGTTAGGGTAACCCAAACCCTATGTTATTTATATGTTCGCAGTGAGATATAGTCAACTGTTTTTTTAATCTGGACTTTGTTGGTTTGCCCAAATATCTCCTTGTTACACAAGCCAGATAATGTGTGTAGAATGCTTTGGAGGATGGTTGTTCAGAGACAAGTTGTAAATGTTTTGGAATGTGGGAGTTGCATGTATTTTGCATTGGTCAGGGAGAGGGGTAAATGTTTTGGAATGTGGGAGTTGCATGTATTTTGCATTGGTCAGGGAGAGGGGTAAATGTTTTGGAATGTGGGGGTTTCATTCATAATGCATTGTTCAGGGAGAGGTGTAAATGTTCTGGAATATGGTGGTTGCATTTATAATGCCTTGTTCAGGGAGAGGGTAAATGTTTTGTAATGTGGGGGTTTCATTTATAATGCATTGTTCAGGGAGAGGTGTAAATGTTCTGGAATATGGTGGTTGCATTTATAATGCCTTGTTCAGGGAGAGGGTAAATGTTTTGTAATGTGGGGGTTTCATTTATAATGCCTTGTTCAGGGAGAGGTGTAAATGTTCTGGAATATGGGGATGTAAGAGTTCTGGGGGGGATGTATTTTCCTTTTGTAAATATAGGTAGAGAGCACATTAGGCTAGCCAGACAGTATTGTGTGCCATCAGTGGAGTGTATTGCCTGAATAGGATTAATTTGCATTGGAATTAGTTGTACTTGAACATTCTCTAACTATTGTTTCCATTTCAGAATGCCACCAGCAAGGAGAGCAAATGCTGAAATTCTGCTACCAACTAGGCCCAACGTTGCAATATTACAACGTTTCCCTAAAAACTTACAAAAACATTATTTTTTTATTAATCCTTCATTATCTGCATCAGAAGACACTTACAACATCATCTGACTTTTAAAAAAAAAGTTTTAGATATTATTTCTATGCTTGGGTCTTACAGGGTTAATCTCATTTGTTTAAAGAGGGAATTATTAGCAAAAGCCCCTATTTACAGGGATGCTATCCTCACCAAGGTCATATATCCTAAACACAACTTCACTGTCTACTGCTCTAACCTCAACCAGAGTATTTTCATCTGTACTATGGGATGTACTGTTGTATTTAAACCGGATTTGGTTACTTTTTGTATTTAAGAGCCCATACAGGCAGTGCATTAAGTGAGCCTCAGACAGGTGGATCAACTGTTAACATTAACCATAACACTAGTCAGGTACAACACACACACACACAACAATCACCTCTCACCCTATATGCAGCGACCGACGGACCAGGACGCAGCGGGGGGCAGGGGGGAGGGACTGGATATCCCCTAGACCGGAATGAACATTGAGGCCCTCAGGGCGGAGCGTGGTCGATGGACCGTACACCGGGGGCTCTGTTGCTCTTTAGCGGCAGAGTCTCCAAAACCTTTCTCTTCCCTAACCCTAACCTTATATGTATATATATGTATATGTATATATATATATGTGTATATATATATACACATATATGTGTATATATTAGGGCTGTCAGCATTAACGCGTTAATCTATGCGATTAATTTGGCCGCGTTAACGCACTAAAATATTTTAACGCAATTAACGCAACTTTGTTGACTTCCGGTGTTGTTGAAGTTGTTTCACTCCTGTGAGTGTCAAGCCGCGGCAGTCCGCCTCCTTCCTCCGGTCTGCTCCTCGATATTCACAGAGAAGCAGAGGGCGACGTGTCGGTGACGCGGGGCGGAAGGTGCAGGGGACTTTTTTTTTTCTTCTCCGCCCCGATGCGCGCGCAGACACGCCGGCATGGAGCTCTGCGGCGCGCGAGACGGAGAGAGAAGAGTGACCGACACGTGGAGACAGAATGACATGCTGCTGTAGAGACGACCAACAACAGACGTTTAGTTTAATAAAAGAACAAAGACGTCTTTAAGGAAATAACCTTACATTACTTCTGCTGTAATCTGGCGCTATAGAGAACATGACAGGGGGGCGGGGCCTCACCCTGATAGAATGGTGGGGGAAACACTGGGATGTGTCACATGCAAAAGCCTTTAAAAGGTGAATTTACATGTTTTTGTAAAATCGAGAAAATGAGCCCAGACTCCAGAGGGTTAACATTACATATTTGTCAGTTTACCAAGGCCACTGGTTCTGCTGCTGTTCAGTGTTAAAGATGACAGGACCAATCTCTAATACACCTTTTCTTACTAATCTGAATGTTTCACAGAAGAAACAATTTATCATCCACAATATTAAATACCTCACTGAAACTTTATAGGTAGGAGCCTCTTTGAAAACACAGCTCTGTGTGAAGTTTTGTCTTTAAAAAAGAATACAATTAAACAAGTGTCTAAAATACACGCTGTCTGAAGGGATTACTCGTTCATTTAGAAGATTTAGTCTTTCGAAGAAAAAAACCCTTTTAATCGCAATTTCAAAATGTGCGATTAATTAGTTAATTTTTTTAATCGATTGACAGCCCTAGTATATATACAGGACTGTCTCAGAAAATTAGAATATTATGATAAAGTTCTTTATTTTCTGTAATGCAATTAAAAAAACAAAAATGTCATGCATTCTGGATTCATTACAAATCAACTGAAATATTGCAAGCCTTTTATTCTTTTAATATTGCTGATTATGGCTTACAGCTTAAGAAAACTCTAAAATCCTATCTCATAAAATTTTTATATTTCCTCAGACCAAGTAAAAAAAAAGATTTATAACAGCTGAGTGTTTGTCAAGGCTCAGGAAACCCTTGCAGGTGTTTCGAGTTAATTAGACAATTCAAGTGATTTGTTTAATACCCTACTAGTATACTTTTTCATGATATTCTAATATTTAGAGATAGGATATTTGAGTTTTCGTAAGCTGTAAACCATAATCAGCAATAAATCAGAATAAAAGGCTTGCAATATTTCAGTTGATTTGTAATGAATCCAGAATGCATGACATTTTTGTTTTTTTAATTGCATTACAGAAAATAAAGAACTTCATCACAATATTCTAATTTTCTGAGACAGTCCTGTATATATGTATTGTGGCAGACCAGGGGAAAAGCAGAGCAGACAAGGCCCAGGAGGCGGATCCCAAAGCTCAGGTTGTGGGAAGTGATCCACGGGGCGTACTTCCCAGTGCAGGTGCTACAGCCAATTGGCACATGGGAGTGGTCACACCTGCAGCCCATCAGCTGATGAGAGACACAGACTATATCTACCCTCCACTGGAAGGCATCAGGGGAGAGCTGCCTGAACAGGAGAGAAGAAGGAACGTTGGAACCTCAGGAGAGGAGCCGCAACAGACCGGAGGTAACTGGACCCTCTCACCTCTGCTCTGCCCATACAGGAGATCAGAACGTCGCACACCAGGTGTGAGACCAAAGACCAAAGACCCCGACCGGGAAGAATCCTTTGTTGCCGTTAGATGCCCATTCCCCCCTTCTCTTATACGTTTTATTAAAAGACACTTTATTTTGCGCTACGTCTCTGAGTCTCCTGATTTTATACCGAATCTCACCTCCAAGTCCCCCGGGTTGCCACAGTATATGTATGTATATATGTATATGGATGAAATGTATGTTCACAGTGATTATTTCCAGAAGCTTCATCCCTTGGTGACAATAGAACAATAGAAGCGAGCCCTTCTGAAGTCATGTGTGTTTTTATTTATTTGTATTCATACACAAAAACTAAATGAAAGCAAGGAGATGAATCATGATTATTGATCCACAGAACGCTCTGATCTGTTCATCTGGTTCCAACCAGTTCAATGTCTTGAAGATATATGTTGATATATTGTGGGCAATATTCTAATGTGGCAACACGTCCGGCCTGTCGAAGTGGAATAGATGAGGATGAATAAATACACTCTCAGCCAATCACATGCTCTCGTAGCTCTGACAACAGCTTCCGATTGGCCGTGTGTCCCGATGCCTTCAGGTGCCGTCAGGGATCTGAACCTCAGCCACTCAGATTGCTTCATAGATGAATGCAGACAGATTTCATTTTGACTTTGAATTTAAAATGTGAACTTTGCTGATGAAACTCTCTTAAAGGCAAACAGGAAGTCAGGAAACTACAAACGGGTCGTTGTGCTGCCCAGGAAGTAGAACCCGAACCTCTCGGTTCCTCCGGTGAGCCGGTTCCTCCAGGAGAACGTCTCTGCAACATGGCCTCGGAGTCGTGAGCCGGAGGACCTCCCCGCCTCGGTCGTTGTCCTGGTAACCGCGCTGTGCGGTTGGTCTGCGTCGCCGTGGCTACAGTGTGATGCTGTTAACGTCCTCCCTCATGCTCTCCCTGCTGCTGCTCGACGTGTGGGCGGGGTTTCCGTTGTGATTGGACAGCGCAGTCGAGCTGTCGCTCAGGGACGGCACAACGCTATTGGGCAAGGAGATGCTCTGTGGGAGGGGCCTGCCGCCGGGCGAGTCTCTGTTGAGGTTGTTGCTGTTTGTAACCAGGTGGGAGGTGTAGGGCGCCAGGCAGTCGCTCTCAAGGATGAGGTCGCCGTCGTCGTCTTCGTCATCATCATCACTGTCGCCCTCGGCAATGCTGTTGCTGTGGTTACAATGACAGACAATAACGATTAGAGAACAGTTTACTATAAAAACCTAAGGACTATAAATCAATATTCTCTCTTTTAGCTGCGTCTTTGGTCCCGCCCCCTCCTCTAGCTGCTCACTGCTCCAATAGGCTGACCTCTAGCAGCGAGAGAGTGTGTGTGTGTTCTATTTCACCAGAGGCGGCTACTGTGTTAGCATCAGGCTAACTACGATGTAAGCACCAGGCTAACTACAATGTAAACATCAGGCTAACTACTATGTTAGCACCAGGCTAACTACTATGTAAGCATCAGGCTAACTACTATGTTAGCATCAGGCTAACTACTATGTTAGCACCAGGCTAACTACTATGTAAGCATCAGGCTAACTACTATGTTAGCACCAGGCTAACTACTATGTAAGCATCAGGCTAACTACTATGTTAGCACCAGGTAACTACTATGTAAGCATCAGGCTAACTACTATGTTAGCATCAGGCTAACTGCAATGTAAGCATCAGGCTAACTACTATGTAAGCATCAGGCTAACTAATATGTTAGCACCAGGCTAACTACAATGTAAACATCAGGCTAACTACTATGTTAGCACCAGGCTAACTACTATGTAAGCATCAGGCTAACTACTATGTAAGCATCAGGCTAACTACTATGTTAGCATCAGGCTAACTACTATGTTAGCACCAGGCTAACTACTATGTAAGCATCAGGCTAACTACT
Organism: Pseudoliparis swirei; assembly: GCF_029220125.1. Classification (NCBI taxonomy): domain Eukaryota; kingdom Metazoa; phylum Chordata; class Actinopteri; order Perciformes; family Liparidae; genus Pseudoliparis; species Pseudoliparis swirei. The sequence goes on from NC_079393.1 coordinate 30,106,297, forward strand.
ATGTTAGCATCAGGCTAACTATTATGTTAGCACCAGGCTAACTTCTATGCTAGCATCAGCTAAAGCTGAACCTATCCAGAGGGATAACTCTGGAGCTCGTGTAGCCTCGTGACCTCTGACCTCCAGAGGCTGAACAGGATGTCCCTCTGAGGACACCGAGCTGACCGAGGACACCTGTCTCCGGTCCTCACCAGGTCAGCCTCCTCTCTAGTCTCTCTCGTCTCCCTAGTGTCCCCCTTGTCTCCCTAGTCTCCCCCTTGTCTCCCTAGTGTCCCTAGTGTCCCCCTTGTCTCCCTAGTCTCCCTAGTGTCCCCCTTGTCTCCCTAGTCTCCCTAGTCTACCTAGTGTCCCCCTTGTCTCCCTAGTGTCCTTAGTGTCCCTAGTCTCCCTAGTGTCCATAGTCTCCCTAGTGTCCCTAGTCTCCCTAGTGTCCATAGTCTCCCTTGTGTCCCTAGTCTCCCTAGTGTCCCCCTTGTCTCCCTAGTGTCCCTAGTCTCCCTAGTGTCTCCCTAGTCTCCCTTGTGTCCCTAGTCTCCCTAGTGTCCCCCTTGTCTCCCTAGTGTCCCTAGTCTCCCCCTTGTCTCCCTAGTCTCCCTAGTGTCCCTTGTCTCCCTAGTCTCCCTAGTGTCCCTAGTCTCCCCCTTGTCTCCCTAGTCTCCCTTGTGTCCCTAGTCTCCCTAGTGTCCCCCTTGTCTCCCTAGTGTCCCTAGTCTCCCTAGTGTCCCCCTTGTCTCCCTAGTGTCCCCCTTGTCTCCCTAGTCTCCCTAGTGTCCCCCTTGTCTCCCTAGTCTCCCTAGTGTCCCCCTAGTCTCCCTAGTGTCCCTAGTGTCCCCCTTGTCTCCCTAGTCTCCCTAGTGTTCCCATTGTCTCCCTAGTCTCCCCAGTGTCCCCCTTGTCTCTCTAGTCTCCCTAGTGTCCCCCTAGTCTCCCTAGTGTCCATAGTCTCCCTAGTGTCCCTAGTCTACCTAGTGTCCATAATCTCCCTAGTGTCCCTAGTCTCCCTAGTGTCCATAGTCTCCCTAGTGTCCCTAGTGTCCCCCTAGTCTCCCTAGTGTCCATAGTCTCCCTAGTGTCCCTAGTCTACCTAGTGTCCATAAAGTCCCTAGTGTCCCTAGTCTCCCTAGTGTCCATAGTCTCCCTAGTGTCCCTACTCTCCCTAGTGTCCATAGTCTCCCTAGTGTCCCTATTCTACCTAGTGTCCATCGTCTCCCTAGTGTCCATAATCTCCCTAGTGTACCTAGTCTCCCTAGTGTCCATAATCTCCCTAGTGTCCCTAGTCTCCTTTGTCTCCCTAGTGTCCCTAGTCTCCCTAGTGTCCATAATCTCCCTAGTGTTCCTCGTCTACCTAGTGTCCATAGTCTCCCTAGTGTCCATAATCTCCCTAGTATTCCTAGTCTACCTAGTGTCCATAGTCTCCCTAGTGTCCATAATCTCCCTAGTGTCCATAGTCTCCCTAGTGTCCCAAGTCTCCCTAGTGACCATAATCTCCCTTGTCTCCCTTGTCTCCCTAGTGTCCCTAATCTACCTAGTGTCCATAGTCTCCCTAGTATCCATAGTCTACCTAGTGTCCATAGTCTCCCTAGTGTCCATAATCTCCCTAGTGTCCCTAGTCTACCTAGTGTCCCTAGTCTCCCTAGTGTCCATAATATCCCTAGTGTCCCTAGTCTCCCTAGTGACCATACTCTCCCTAGTGTCCCTAGTCTCCCTAGTGTCCCCCTTTTCTCCCTAGTCTCCCTAGTCTCCCTAGTGCCCATAATCTCCCTAGTCTCCTTTGTCTCCCTAGTGTCCCTAGTCTACCTAGTGTCCCTAGTCTACCTAGTGTCCATAGTCTCCCTAGTCTCCCTAGTGTCCATAATCTCCCTAGTGTCCATAGTCTCCCTAGTGTCCCTAGTCTCCCTAGTGACCATAATCTCCCTTGTAGCCCTTGTCTCCCTAGTGTCCCATCTCCCGAGTGCCCATAATCTCCCTAGTGTCCCTAGTCTCCTTTGTCTCCCTAGTGTCCCTAGTCTACCTAGTGTCCATAGTCTCCCTAGTGTCCCTAGTGTCCATAATCTCCCTAGTGTTCCTAGTCTACCTAGTGTCCATAATCTCCCTAGTGTTCCTAGTCTACCTAGTGTCCATAGTCTCCCTAGTGTTCCTAGTCTACCTAGTGTCCATAGTCTCCCTAGTGTCCCGAGTCTCCCTAGTGACCATAATCTCCCTTGTCTCCCTAGTGTCCCTAGTCTACCTAGTGTCCATAGTCTACCTAGTGTCCATAGTCTCCCTAGTGTCCCGAGTCTCCCTAGTGACCATAATCTCCCTTGTCTCCCTAGTGTCCCTAGTCTACCTAGTGTCCATAGTCTACCTAGTGTCCATAGTCTCCCTAGTGTCCATAATCTCCCTAGTGTCCCTAGTCTACCTAGTGTCCCTAGTCTCCCTAGTGTCCATAATCTCCCTAGTGTCCCTAGTCTACCTAGTGTCCATAGTCTACCTAGTGTCCATAGTCTCCCTAGTGTCCATAATCTCCCTAGTGTCCCTAGTCTACCTAGTGTCCCTAGTCTCCCTAGTGTCCATAATCTCCCTAGTGTCCCTAGTCTCCCTAGTGACCATACTCTCCCTTGTCTCCCTAGTGTCCATAGTCTCCCTAGTGTCCCTAGTCTACCTAGTGTCCATAGTCTCCCTAGTATCCATAGTCTACCTAGTGTCCATAGTCTTCCTAGTGTCCCTAGTCTCCCTAGTGACCATAATCTCCCTTGTCTCCCTAGTGTCCCTAGTTTCCCTAGTGTCCATAGTCTCCCTAGTTTCCCTAGTGTCTCTAGTCTCCCTAGTGTCCATAGTCTCCCTAGTGTCCCTACTTTCCCTAGTGTCCATAGTCTCCCTAGTGTCCCTAGTCTACCTAGTGTCCATAATCTCCCTAGTGTCCCGTTTCCCTAGTGTCCCTAGTCTCCCTAGTGTCCATAGTCTCCCTAGTGTCCCTATTCTCCCTAGTGGCCATAGTCTCCCTAGTGTCCCTAGTCTACCTAGTCTCCATAATCTCCCTAGTGTCCATAATCTCCCTAGTGTCCCTAGTGTATCTAGTCTCCCTAGTGTCCATAATCTCCCTAGTGTCTCTAGTCTCCCTAGTGTCCATAATCTCCCTAGTGTCCCTAGTCTCCTTTGTCTCCGTAGTGTCCCTAGTCTACCTAGTGTCCATAGTCTCCCTAGAGTCCCTAGTCTCCCTAGTGTCCATAATCTACCTAGTGTCCATAGTCTCCCTAGTGTCCATAATCTCCCTAGTGTCCATAATCTCCCTAGTGTTCCTAGTCTACCTAGTGTCCCTAGTCTACCTAGTGTCCATAATCTACCTAGTGTCCATAGTCTCCCTAGTGTCCATAATCTCCCTAGTGTTCCTAGTCTACCTAGTGTCCATAGTCTCCCTAGTGTCCATAATCTCCCTAGTGTCCATAATCTCCCTAGTGTCCATAGTCTCCCTAGTCTCCCTAGTGACCATAATCTCCCTTGTCTCCCTTGTCTCCCTAGTGTCCCTAGTCTACCTAGTGTCCATAGTCTCCCTAGTATCCATAGTCTATCTAGTGTCCATAGTCCACCTAGTGTCCATATTCTCCCTAGTATCCATAGTCTACCTAGTGTCCATAGTCTCCCTAGTGTCCATAATCTCCCTAGTGTCCCTAGTCTCCCTAGTGTCCATAATATCCTTAGTGTCCCTAGTCTCCCTAGTGACCATACTCTCCCTTGTGTCCCTAGTGTCCCCCTTGTCTCCCTAGTCTCCCTAGTGTCCCTAGTGTCCCCCTTGTCTCCTTAGTCTCCCTAGTGTCCCCCTTTTCTCCCTAGTCTCGCTAGTGTCCCTAGTGTCCTGTCTCCCTAGTGCCCATAATCTCCCTAGTGTCCCTAGTGTCCTTTGTCTCCCTAGTGTCCCTAGTCTACCTAGTGTCCATAGTCTCCCTAGTGTCCCTAGTCTCCCTAGTGTCCATAATCTCCCTAGTGTCCATAGTCTCTCTAGTGTCCCTAGTCTCCCTAGTGACCATAATCTCCCTTGTAGCTCTTGTCTCCCTAGTGTCCCGTCTCCCGAGTGCCCATAATCTCCCTAGTGTCCCTAGTCTCCTTTGTCTCCTAGTGTCCCTAGTCTACCTAGTGTCCATAGTCTCCCTAGTGTCCCTAGTGTCCATAATCTCCCTAGTGTTCCTAGTCTACCTAGTGTCCATAATCTCCCTAGTATCCATAATCTCCCTAGTGTTCCTAGTCTACCTAGTGTCCATAGTCTCCCTAGTGTCCATAATCTCCCTAGTGTCCATAGTCTCCCTAGTGTCCAGAGTCTCCCTAGTGACCATAATCTCCCTTGTCTCCCTAGTATCCCTAGTCTACCTAGTGTACATAGTCTACCTAGTGTCCATAGTCTCCCTAGTGTCCATAATCTCCCTAGTGTCCCTAGTCTACCTAGTGTCCCTAGTCTCCCTAGTGACCATACTCTCCCTTGTCTCCCTTGTCTCCCTAGTGTCCCTAGTCTCCGTAGTGTCCCTAGTCTACCTAGTGTCCATAGTCTCCCTAGTATCCATAGTCTACCTAGTGTCCATAGTCTCCCTAGTGTCCCTAGTCTCCCTAGTGACCATAATCTCCATTGTCTCCCTAGTGTCCCTAGTCTCCCTAGTGACCATAATCTCCCTTGTAGCTCTTGTCTCCCTAGTGTCCCGTCTCCCGAGTGCCCATAATCTCCCTAGTGTCCCTAGTCTCCTTTGTCTCCCTAGTGTCCCTAGTCTACCTAGTGTCCATAGTCTCCCTAGTGTCCCTAGTCTACCTAGTGTCCATAGTCTCTCTAGTGTCCCTAGTCTCCCTAGTGACCATAATCTCCCTTATAGCTCTTGTCTCCCTAGTGTCCCGTCTCCCGAGTGCCCATAATCTCCCTAGTGTCCCTAGTCTCCTTTGTCTCCCTAGTGTCCCTAGTCTACCTAGTGTCCATAGTCTCCCTAGTGTCCCTAGTGTCCATAATCTCCCTAGTGTTCCTAGTCTACCTAGTGTCCATAGTCTCCCTAATGTCCAAAATCTCCCGAGTATCCATAATCTCCCTAGTGTTCCTAGTCTACCTAGTGTCCATAGTCTCCCTAGTGTCCATAATCTCCCTAGTGTCCATAGTCTCCCTAGTGTCCAGAGTCTCCCTAGTGACCATAATCTCCCTTGTCTCCCTAGTGTCCCTAGTCTACCTAGTGTACATAGTCTACCTAGTGTCCATAGTCTCCCTAGTGTCCATAATCTCCCTAGTGTCCCTAGTCTACCTAGTGTCCCTAGTCTCCCTAGTGACCATACTCTCCCTTGTCTCCCTAGTGTCCCTAGTCTCCGTAGTGTCCCTAGTCTACCTAGTGTCCATAGTCTCCCTAGTATCCATAGTCTACCTAGTGTCCATAGTCTCCCTAGTGTCCCTAGTCTCCCTAGTGACCATAATCTCCCTTGTCTCCCTAGTGTCCCTATTCTCCCTAGTGTCCATAGTCTCCCTAGTTTCCCTAGTGTCCATAGTCTCCCTAGTGTCCCTACTCTCCCTAGTGTCCATAGTCTCCCTAGTCTCCCTAGTCACCATAATCTCCCTTGTCTCCCTAGTGTCCCTAGTTTCCCTAGTGTCCATAGTCTCCCTAGTTTCTCTAGTGTCCCTAGTCTCCCTAGCAGGCACGTGCACAGATAGAGCCCTAGTGGTGCTCAAGCACCAGCCCCTTTGCCCTGGATGAGAAAAGTGCCCTTTTTGCTGGAGACAAATGTTTTTATTCATCCGTATTTAAGAATAAACGTTACTCTTTCTGTCATCAAGTCCCCCCCAAATGTGTTTTAATATCCGACGGGGCATTTATTTGAGTTCTTGTGAGAATTTCGCCCGACCTGCTCCGCGGCGCTCACGAGCCCCCCCCCCCCCTCCTATCCCTCCCCCAGCCGCGCTCCTCCCTCCTCCACTTCCTCCTCGCGCCACCAAACGGGTGCACCTCCTTCTCCTCTGACCCGCAGCACCAGACAAACAGATCATGATGGTGTTTGTCCCCTGACGTTGTTTTGTGATAAATCAACCACAACATTACGCTGCTGAAAACATGACGTCACTGGTCCGACGGTTCCTAAACAAATAAATTAACAAAAACTCACGAAATCCGTGATTTCAAAGCCTCGTCCAGCTGTTTACTGACGTTAGTTATGTTTAGAGAATAGAGAGAGAAGAGAGAGAGAAAAGAGAGAGAGGGAGAGAGAGAAGAGAGAGAGAGGTGAGAGAGAGGTGAGAGAGGGAGAGAGAAGAGAGAGAGAGAGAATTCTTATTCCGTTCTATTTAACGGGCTAGTCTAGGATTTGAGTGGCCAGACTGAAAACAAATCATAAGGCCTCTCTTGTCCAGAGGGCCGGGCTAAATGTGGAGGCGGCCGTATCTGGCCCGCGGGCCTTAGTTTGAGGACCACTGCTCTTGGCTGTTGATGTCTATCAATATCGCTCATTTTGAAAATGACGTAAGAGGGCAATACGGATCCGTATCAGACCAGCGAGGAGGGCAATACGTGGCTGGCATGACGACCATTAGCCAATCAGAACGCTTGTACTGTTGTTGCTATATAATAATTCATCTTTATTCATAAAGAAAATGTAAGCTAGCTGTCTGATGCTGCCAGAGGAAATGCAGGTCGAGGACAGCTATCAGTTTATTGCTGCTAATGCTTCAACTCTGTCAGAATTTTTTTTGGCATTGGGTGCCCTTTTTTTTTGGTTTGAGCACCTGCCCCTCAAAATGTCTGTGCACGTGCCTGCTCCCTAGTGTCCATAGTCTCCCTAGTGTCCCTACTTTCCCTAGTGTCCATAGTCTCCCTAGTGTCCCTAGTCTACCTAGTGTCCATAGTCTCCCTAGTGTCCATAATCTCCCTAGTATCCCTAGTGTATCTAGTCTCCATAGTGTCCATAATCTCCCTAGTGTCTCTAGTCTCCCTAGTGTCCATAATCTCCCTGGTGTCCCTAGTCTCATTTGTCTCCCTAGTGTCCCTAGTCTACCTAGTGTCCATAGTCTCCCTAGTCTCCCTAGTGTCCATAATCTAGCTAGTGTCCATAGTCTCCCTAGTGTCCATAATCTCCCTAGTGTTCATAATCTACCTAGTGTTCCTAGTCTACCTAGTGTCCATAGTCTCCCTAGTGTCCATAATCTCCCTAGTGTCCCTAGTCTACCTAGTGTCCCTAGTCTCCCTAGTGACCATACTCTCCCTTGTCTCCCTAGTGTCCATAGTCTCCCTAGTGTCCAGAGTCTCCCTAGTGACCATAATCTCCCTTGTCTCCCTAGTGTCCCTAGTCTACCTAGTGTCCATAGTCTACCTAGTGTCCATAGTCTCACTAGTGTCCAGAGTCTCCCTAGTGACCATAATCTCCCTTGTCTCCCTAGTGTCCCTAGTCTACCTAGTGTCAATAGTCTACCTAGTGTCCATAGTCTCCCTAGTGTCCATAGTCTACCTAGTGTCCCTAGTCTCCCTAGTGACCATACTCTCCCTTGTCTCCCTAGTGTCCCTAGTCTCCGTAGTGTCCCTAGTCTACCTAGTGTCCATAGTCTCCCTAGTGTCCATAGTCTACCTAGTGTCCATAGTCTCCCTAGTGTCCCTAGTCTCCCTAGTGACCATAATCTCCCTTGTCTCCCTAGTGTCCCTAGTGTCCATAGTCTCCCTAGTCTCCCTAGTGTCCCTAGTCTCCCTAGTGTCCATAGTCTCCCTAGTGTCCCTACTTTCCCTAGTGTCCATAGTCTCCCTAGTGTCCCTAGTCTACCTAGTGTCCATAATCTCCCTAGTGTCCCGTTTCCCTAGTGTCCCTAGTCTACCTAGTGTCCATAGTCTCCCTAGTGTCCATAATCTCCCTAGTATCCCTAGTGTATCTATTCTCCATAGTGTCCATAATCTCCCTAGTGTCTCTAGTCTCCCTAGTGTCCATAATCTCCCTAGTGTCCCTAGTCTCCTTTGTCTCCCTAGTGTCCCTAGTCTACCTAGTGTCCATAGTCTCCCTAGTGTCCCTAGTCTCCATAGTGTCCATAATCTACCTAGTGTCCATAGTCTCCCTTGTGTCCATAATCTCCCTAGTGTCCATAATCTCCCTAGTGTTCCTAGTCTACCTAGTTTCCATAGTCTCCCTAGTGTCCATAATCTCCCTAGTGTCCATAGTCTCCCTAGTGTCCCTAGTCTCCCTAGTTACCATAATCTCCCTTGTCTCCCTTGTCTCCCTAGTGTCCCTAGTCTACCTAGTGTCCATAGTCTACCTAGTGTCCATAGTCTCCCCAGTGTCCATAATCTCCCTAGTGTCCCCAGTCTACCTAGTGTCCATAGTCTCCATATTGTCCTTTGTCTCCCTAGTCTCCCTAGTGTCCATAGTCTCCCTAGTGTCCCTACTCTCCCTAGTGTCCATAGTCTCCCTAGTGTCCCTAGTCTATCTAGTGTCCATAGTCTCCCTAGTGTCCATAATCTCCCTAGTGTCCCTAGTGTACCTAGTCTCCCTAGTGTCCATAATCTCCCTAGTGTCTCTAGTCTCCCTAGTGTCCATAATCTCCCTAGTGTCCCCCTTGTCTCCCTAGTGTCCTTTGTCTCCCTAGTGTCCCTAGTTTCCCTAGTGTCCCTCTACCCTGAGGGTGTATGTAGCTGCTGCCTCATGGCAGCATGTTAGGATCAACGAAGACGCGTTCCAGCCACAGGCTGGTGTCCATCTTCTCAAGGGGAGCGACTGGGTCCCTTAGCCCCCTGAGGCTTCTCCAGGTGAGAGGGGTGACTCTGAGAGGACCCTGAGAGGTGTGACCCTGAGAGGGGTGACCCTGAGAGAACCCTGAGAGGTGTGACCCTGAGAGGGGTGACCCTGAGAGAACCCTGAGAGGTGTGACCCTGAGAGGGGTGACCCTGAGAGAACCCTGAGAGGTGTGACCCTGAGAGGTGTGACCCTGAGAGGGGTGACCCTGAGAGGTGTGACCCTGAGAGGGGTGACCCTGAGAGGGGCGACCCTGAGAGGTGTGACCCTGAGAGGGGCGACCCTGAGAGCTGTGACCCTGAGAGGGGCGACCCTGAGAGGGGTGACCCTGAGATGTGTGACCCTGAGAGCTGTGACCCTGAGAGCTAGGACCCTGAGAGGGGTGACCCTGAGAGGTGTGACCCTGAGAGGGGTGACCCTGAGAGCTGTGACCCTGAGAGGGGCGACCCTGAGAGGGGTGACCTTCCTCTGCTTGAGTCATACGAGGTCGGTTCCTTGGGATTCCTCGTGACTGTTGGTACAAGTCGTCCAGTGATAAGCTCCGCCTCCATACGTAACTTTAGTGTGTGTACAGTGTGTGTGTGTGTGTGTGTGTAGCAGCTGCCTAACCAGAACAATAGGCTGAACGTTTTATTTCAATCCTTTCATCCCAAGAATGTTCCAAAGAGTGAACGATGTGTGAAGAGGTTGTTTTGCACATGTCAACAGGAAGTGTGGCTCAGATAACCAGTAGGTCCTCTAGTCCTTTGGTCCTCTGGTCCTCTAGTCCTTTGGTCCTCTAGTCCTCTGGTCCTCTGGTCCTCTAGTCCTCTGGTCCTCTAGTCCTCTGGTCCTCTGGTCCTCTGGTCCTCTGGTCCTCTGGTCCTCTGGTCCTCTGGTCCTCTGGTCCTCTAGTCCTCTGGTCCTCTAGTCCTCTGGTCCTCTAGTCCTCTGGTCCTCTGGTCCTCTGGTCCTCTGGTCCTCTGGTCCTCTAGTCCTCTAGTCCTCTGGTCCTCTGGTCCTCTAGTCCTCTGGTCCTCTGGTCCTCTGGTCCTCTGGTCCTCTAGTCCTCTAGTCCTCTAGTCCTCTAGTCCTCTGGTCCTCTGGTCCTCTGGTCCTCTAGTCCTCTGGTCCTCTAGTCCTCTGGTCCTCTGGTCCTCTAGTCCTCTGGTCCTCTAGTCCTCGGAAGGCTGTGGAACATTTAGGAGGTCTACGCTCATCCTGAACCGGAGAGATCTGACCCTCCGTCAGGACCCGGCTCACCTCGCGGTGATGGGGTTGCTCTGGGAGGCGGGGCTTGGCGAGTCATGTGACAGGGCGGAGTTGTTGGATCCGGCCGAGCCCACAGAACCAGAGTTCCCCATCGAGGTCCTGCTGCCGCGGTGGACCACGTTGTTCCTCTGGTTGGCCGGCTTCACCGTCACGATGAGGTTGTGACTGTTGGCCACCATCATGTCCGTCACCTGGAGGACAGAGAGGGGTTAGGACCGGGTCTTGGAGGACTGGATCATAGAGGACCGGGTCATAGTGGACCGGATCATAAAGGACCGGGTCATAGAGGACTGGGTTATAGTGGATCATAGAGGACTGGTTTATAGTGGATCATAGAGGACTGGATCATAGAGGGCCGGATCATAGTGGACTGGGTCATAAAGGACCGGGTCTTAGAGGACCGGGTCATAGTGGACTGGGTCATAGAGGACCGGGTCATAGTGGACTGGCTCATAGATGACCGGGTATTAGAGGACTGGATCATAGAGGACCGGGTCATAGTGGACTGGGTCTTAGAGGACCGGGTCATAGAGGACTGGATCATAGAGGACTGGGTCATAGAGGACTGGGTCTTAGAGGACCGGGTCATAGAGGACTGGATCATAGAGGACTGGGTTATAGTGGATCATAGAGGACTGGGTCATAGAGGACTGGGTCTTAGAGGACCGGGTCATAGAGGACTGGCTCATAGAGGACTGGGTCATAGTGGACTGGGTCTTAGAGGACCGGGTCATAGAGGATTGGATCATAGAGGACTGGGTCATAGTGGACTGGGTCTTAGAGGACCGGGTCATAGAGGACTGGATCATAGAGGACTGGGTTATAGAGGACTGGGTCTTAGAGGACCGGGTCATAAAGGACCGGGTCTTAGAGGACCGGGTCATAGTGGACTGGCTCATAGAGGGCCGGATCATAGTGAACTGGGTCATAAAGGACCGGGTCTTAGAGGACCGGGTCATAGTGGACTGGGTCATAGAGGACCGGGTCATAGTGGACTGGTTCATAGATGACCGGGTCTTAGAGGACTGGATCATAGAGGACTGGGTCATAGTGGACTGGGTCTTAGAGGACCGGGTCATAGAGGACTGGATCATAGAGGACTGGGTCATAGTGGACTGGGTCTTAGAGGACTGGGTCATAGAGGACTGGATCATAGAGGACTGGGTTATAGTGGATCATAGAGGACTGGGTCATAGAGGACCGGGTCATAGTGGACTGGGTCATAGTGGACTGGGTCTTAGAGGACCGGGTTATAGTGGATCATAGAGGACCGGGTCATAGAGGACTGACCCGCTTAAAGGACTCTACCTGATCCACAAAGACCCTCTTCAAGGACTCTACCTGATCCACAGAGACCCTCTTCAAGGACTCTACCTGATCCACAGAGACCCTCTTAAAGGACTCTACCTGATCCACAGAGACCCTCTTAAAGGACTCTACCTGATCCACAAAGACCCTCTTAAAGGACTCTACCTGATCCACAGAGACCCTCTTAAAGGACTGTACCTGATCCACAAAGACCCTCTTAAAGGACTCTACCTGATCCACAAAGACCCTCTTAAAGGACTCTACCTGATCCACAAATACCCTCTTAAAGGACTCTACCTGATCCACAGAGACCCTCTTAAAGGACTCTAGCTGATCCACAAAGACCCTCTTAAAGGACTCTACCTGATCCAGTGATTTTCCTGCCACGTCGATGCCGTTGACCTCCAGGATCTCGTCGTTGACCCCCAGCAGCCCGGTGGTCTCTGCCAGGCCGCCGCGTACCAGACGGGAGATGAAGACCCCGGGGACCTGCAGGGGAGGAGGACCGTTAGACCAGGTCTACACGCAGACCACACATACACATACACATATATACATGTGTATATATATACATCTGTATATATATATACATATGTATGTGTATGTGTATGTGTATGCCTGTGTGTGTATGTGTATGTGTGTGTATGTGTGTGTATGTGTATGTGTGTGTGTGTATGTGTATGTGTGTGTGTATGTGTATGTGTGTGTGTGTGTATGTGTGTGTATGTATGTGTGTGTGTATATGTATGTGTGTGTATATATGTGTGTGTGTGTGTATATGTGTGCATGTATGTGTGTGTATATGTATATGTGTATATGTATGTGTGTGTGTATATGTATGTGTGTATGTGTATGTGTATATGTGTATGTGTATATGTATATGTATGTGTATATGTGTATGTGTGTGTATATATGTATGTATGTGTGTGTATGTGTGTGTGTATAGGTGTGTGTGTGTATGTGTATGTGTGTGTATGTGTGTGTGTGTATGTGTGTGTGTTTATGTGTATGTGCATGTGTATGTGTATGTGTGTGTTTGTGTATGTCGTGTGTGTGTGGAGCGCTGACCTTCTCCACGCCCTGAGAGGTCACGCGTACGCTGACCCCGTCCCGGATGTAGAAGCCCAGCGGCCGGTGGCTGCCGTGCTTGTGCAGCCGGACGCGGCGGTGCGTCTCCGGCAGGATGTCCACGTCGATGATGGAGGAGATCTGACGGAAGTTCTGCGGCGTGCCGATCATGAGGCCCGGCCGGCCGCGGGAGTGGGAGGAGCCTGTGACCGTGGAGCGCAGCCCGGTTAGGCCCAGCCCCTTTTTACGCCTCTGGAGGGAGTTGGTGGCAAAGACCACGGGCTCGCCCTCTGGAGGCAGACACACAGGTAGAGGAGAGTATTATGGGATGGAGCTACAGTCGCCCTCTGGAGGTAGACACACAGGTAGAGGAGAGTATTATGGGATGGAGCTACAGTCGCCCTCTGGAGGCAGACACACAGGTAGAGGAGAGTATTATGGGATGGAGCTACAGTCGCCCTCTGGAGGCAGACACACAGGTAGAGGAGAGTATTATGGGATGGAGCTACAGTCGCCCTCTGGAGGTAGACACACAGGTAGAGGAGAGTATTATGGGATGGAGCTACAGTCGCCCTCTATGAATAATCTCCATTGCCATCCCATTTAGCTGATGAGGGTCAGAGTCAGACCGGTTCAGAGGCTGGTCGTCTGGGTCTCAGGCTACAGCACGTCTTGTCCACCTCCTCATATCTTTGTGTTCATCCTCCATCTGAGAGAGTGTTCTCCATGGCTGGAGACACAAGAAGTCCTGAGAGATCGCGGATCCTCCCGGAGAAAGCAGACATGCTTATTTTTCTGCACAAGAATTGTTGATGTTCCATACAACTGATGGTTGCACACTTGGTATTTGCCACTGCTAGTTTCATTTTTGGCAGCTCAGTTCATATACCATTTACAAAAAGGAAGGAGCACTGTAATTTCTAGGAACATGTTTAAATTAAACAGAATACATTTGATTTAAGTTATGTAAGTTTTATTTTAAATTCAAGAGGAATATGTATAAATGTTTTTGGTTATTTAAAAAAATGTAAATGTGTATGTATACATACTGTATATGGTGTGTGCAGCATTATAGAAAATTATATCAAAGAAAATGAATGTAAATAAACCTGTTTGTGCTCTTTTTTTCACCCCTTGCCCAATAAGAATCGAGAAGAGAATCGATAAGGAATCGAATCGATAAGCAGGAATCGATAAGGCATCGGAATCGTTAAGATCTTATCAATTCTCATCCCTACCTATCACCACCACTCCATCACCTGCATCAGCTGTTGCTCATGGGCACATTCTGTTATGTTTTTGTGTATATTAATCGAACATTAAACGTAGTTTCTGATAAATATTACTCCTTCAATCTGTGCGTGGAGTTTACATATATATATGTCAATACATCTGTCGCCATTGTTTTCTGGTGTGTGAGTCCAACCGCCAATCCAGCCTCACTCTCAGGTAGAGGGGCGTGGCCTAAGCAGAGGTTTTGTTGTGAAGTAGGTGACAGCTACAGAAGTAATGGTGGGACAACGAAGGGCTGAGGAATAGTTACACCTGTATAATAATAATAATCATTTATTTTATATAGCGCTTCTCTAGACACTCAGTCGCTTTACAGTTCAGAGTCCAGTAGTCATACACACACACAGTCATCCCGGTGGTGGTAAGCCACATCAGTAACCACAGCTGCCCTGGGGCAGACTGACGGAAGCGTGGCAGCCATTCAGCGCCTACGGCCCCTCCGACCACCACCAACATTCATTCACATCCATACGAACCGGGGTGAGGCTGCGGTGAATGTCTTTATGATGATCTCCACCAGGTAGGATCAGTGTTTGATGTGTGACACAGTGGCTACATGTTACCGTAGCATGTCGCCTCATATGTATGATCTACTCCAGGACATCCGGACGAGACACATCAGGGGCTCCTGTGGTTCAGGAGACGCTGATGAAGCGGCTTACTGAGGCTGCCCGTTCCGATTCATTATTTTTTTCACCCGCTGCCGTTGAGGCTGCAGTGAGACGCGGAGAAAATGTGGAGTGGTGCTCTTCGCAATAAAACATCTTTGATGGGACGTGTCGCGTCTTGGCCAATCAGCGTTCAGGAAGTTAGGTTAGCTTGAATGTTAGTCCGCTACATCTGCTGCTGTCACGCTGCACGGTGTATCGATGCTAACGAAGTAGCCGTACGTTAAACACAATGTGATTTAGCATATTTTTAGAATCGATACTTCATTAAAAGAGCGATCAGTGCGCACGCGCTGCTCCGCTCCGTTAAATGCTGTCTGCACGCGCAGCGCTCACAGCGAGTGGCATCAACCCCCCCCCCCCCTCCAGCAGACACAGAAAACGTTATGTGGCCGTCTCAGGAAAAAGTTTGGGGACCCCTGCATATGTATATATATATATACAGTATATATATACATATATATATAAGTATATATATATGTATATAACTATATATATATATACCTATATATGTATATATATATACACATATATATATGCATATATGTATATAATTATATATATACCTATATATATGTATATATATAACTATATATATATATTAGGGCTGGGCAACAATTACAATTTTTAATCGTGATTTTTGGTCTCATGATGGCGCGGCTGTGTCCAGACGCCGTCGAGGTAGCTCCGCGGAGATTGTGCGCTCTTTTAGTTTTTGTGTTTATTTTTAATATTTTCTTTGCCACAAACACATCGGCAATAACAGCATACGACCGCAGCACACTTTTGGACATAAACTTTTGCGCAAAACAAGGGTTTTTGTCCACTTTGTCCATCGATCCAGCGTGGCCGGCAGAGATCGTCGGCGAACCACAAAAACCACAGTGGAGCCGATACTACGGGGCACGAAAACATCGAGGGAAGCGGGCGGGATTCGGAACAGACTGAGAGTTCAAGCCCACCGTCCACCTTTGCCCAGCATCCTTCTTGCTAACGTCCAGTCTCTGGAAAATAAGATGGATGATGTTAGGGCAAGGATCAGATTCCAACGGGACATGAGGACTGTAACATCTTTGTCTGGCGGAAACATGGCTGAGCCCGCTGGTGCCGGATCGAGTCATATGCCCAACCGAGACCTTCTCTGTTTTCCGTGCAGACAGAACGGAAGAGTCTGGTAAATCTAAGGGTGGAGGGTTTGCTTCATGACTAACAACAAGTGGTGCGACCCCAAGGACATTAAGACTCTTTCTCGTTCCTGCTCGCGAACCTGGAACATCTGGACGATCTCATGCCGTCCATTCTACCTTCCCGGAGTTCAGCTCGGTCATCACCACAGCCGTCTACATTCCACCACAAGCGGACACCGGCGTAGCACTATCGGACCTACATGATGTGTTATGTCGGCATCAGAACAAGTATCCCGACGCGGCTGTGGTGGTGGCTGGGGACTTTAATAGGGCAAACCTAAAAAGTCATGCGAACTTTCACCAGCACATTACGTGTGCTACCAGAGGAAAGAACGTTGGACCACTGCTATACGCCATTCAAGAGAGGCTACAAGGCTGTCTCTCTCCCTCCGTTGCAATCGGACCATGCCGCCATTTTCTTGCTTCCGAGTACCGGCAAAAGATCGCGGGAAGCGGTAGTGACGAGGGACGTAAGCGGTGGTCTGACCAATCAGAGGCTGAGCTACAGGGCGCTCTGCGTGTCGTCGACTGGGACATGATCCAATCCAGTTCCAGTGACGTCAGCGAGTTTTGAGTAGCAATGAGCCTCATAGCAACGCTAGCGGACACCATCGTCCCCACGGTAAAAGTTAGGGTCTTTCCTAACCAAAAGCCGTGGGTTGATAGATCCATCCGTGAAGCTGTGAGCGCCTGCACTGCTGCCTATAACTCGGTCTTGTATCCGGCAACATGGGCGAGTACAAGGCAGCGGTCTATGGACTGAGGAGGCGGTGAAGAAGGCCAAGAGGAGGTACCGAGACAGAGTGGAATCACAGATGGAGCAGCGCGACACCAGGCGCCTATGGCAGGGGCTACGGACTATCACAGACTACCAAAGCAGACCCGCGCAATGGTGAGTGCCGGCGCATCCCTAGCGGACGACCTGAACTCATTTTATGCGGTTTGAGGCTAGCAACAACAGCGCTAGCTCGCGCTAACAACAACACCGTTAGCGTAGCCGAGGTGAGTTCTACCGCTGGGGATGAACACACACTCTCTGTGACCGAGCACAGTGTGAGGAGGGCTCTGTTGAGGGTGAACACCAGGAAAGCTGCAGGTCCAGATGGCATATCTGGGCGAGTACTGAAGACCTGTGCTAACCAGCTAGCTCCAGTGTTCACCACAATATTCAACCTCTCCTGGCTGAGTCCGTGGTCCCGCCTGCTTCAAGAGATCCACTATTGTCCCTGTGCCCAAGAATGCTTCTCCAGCATGTATGAATGACTACCGACCGGTGGCCCTCACCTCGGTGGTCATGAAATGCTTTGAGAGGCTGATAAAGGACTACATCTGCGCCTTCCTCCCTTCCTCCATGGACCCGCTGCAGTTTGCTTATCGCCCAAACAGATCCACGGATGATGCTGTCTCCCAGGTACTGCACACCACACTCTCTCATCTGGACAGCCAGAGGGGGGGCTATGTGAGACTGCTGTTCATTGATTATAGTTCAGCTTTCAACACCATAGTCCCCTCCAGACTGGCCGGCAAGCTGATTGAGCTGGGACTGAACACCCCCCTGTGTGCTTGGATCCTGGACTTCCTGACCGCCAGGCCACAGGTGGTCAGGGTGGGCAGACACACCTCCAGCACCCTCACCCTGAACACAGGATCCCCCCAGGGTTGCGTCCTCAGCCCCTACTGTACTCCTGTACACACATGACTGTGTGGCCAGGTTCAGCTCCAACACCATCATCAAGTTTGCGGATGACACAGTGGTGGTGGGCCTGATCTCCGACAACGACGAGAAGGCCTACCTGGAGGAAGTTGCTGATCTGTCACTCTGGTGCCAGGACAACAGCCTCATCATGAATGTCACCAAAACTAAGGAGCTGATTGTGGACTTTAGGAGGGTACAACAGAGGACGTACTCACCACTGGGGATTAACGGGACTACTGTGGAGAGGGTGAGCGGGTATAAATACCTGGGAGTCCACATCACCGAGGATCTGACATGGTCAAAGAACACAGACACTCTGGTGAGAAAGGCAAGGCAGCGCCTCTACCACCTCAGGCAGCTGAGGAAATTTAAAGTTTCCCAGAGGATCCTTCAGTCCTTCTACTCTGGAGCTGTAGAGAGCGTCCTGACAGGAAGCATCACAGCCTGGTTTGGCAACTGCTCCGCTCAGGACAGGAAGGCTCTGCAGAGAGTAGTGCGTTGGCTGAACGCACTATTGGAACTACACTCCCACCCTGCAGGACTTGTACACCAGGAGGTGCAGAACCAGAGCCGGCAGGATCATGAAGGATCCTCACCACCCCAACAACAGACTGTTTCAGCTGCTGCGGTCAGGCAGGCGCCTCCGTAGTCACGCTGCAAGAACAGAGAGACTGAGACGGAGTTTCTTTCCTCAGGCCATCAGGACTGTGAACTCCGACCTCACCAGGACCCCCACATAGACCCACACAACTGCCCCTCTTAGGCACACACACACACACACACACACACACATGCGACCGCCTCTCTTCGGAGGCGGTCGCATTTTCTCTCCCTCTCCTCCCCATGACCTTCCCTTCCCCGCTTGGCTTCTCTCGTCATGTTTTGTCTTGTTTTATACTTGAGAGACTCTCTCCTCATCGCTCTTCGAACTAAAAACCATGGACCGATCAACTGATCATCTGATCAACTGGTCTCTCAACTCAATTGACACCGTCTTCTCGACGAGAAGCTTGGGTTCGGGAACCTGCCCGTCCTGCCGGGCGTTGCAGCTGGTTACACGATGGACGTGTCGCGTGCCTAGCAGCCCTTTCCGTGGAGGGCGTAGATGTCATCTACCTATTCGGAACTATGTTTACAGGATTTCTGCTGTTTGGATTTGGCGTTGCCCTGGTTTATCGGAAAATTAAGGAAAGCGGGACAGCCGTTAAAAGCCCCTAAGGCTGCCCGATGAAATTGGATCGATTTGAAAAATGGGAGGAAAGTGGTGGAATAGTAGGTGCGCAAATTGGATGTAGCTGCTGGCAGACCAAACAATCCCAATCTTATCTGCTTTCGGCTCCCTCAACCAGAACGGTGCCTTGGCCAAGGCCGTTACTGGAACAACAACTCCCTGAAGATCGCTGAAGTGAGAACCTCTCATTCCTTCCCCCTATCCACAGACACCTGTGGTTGTTTTCTCCCAGGACCTTTCAAGGCTATCTCCATGGCAACGACCATCTTGCGGACTGAGAACTCTGTCTGTTGTGGCCTGGGGGAGGACGACATACCAGAACACGCACACACGAACTTTCAATAATACTGATTGCATTCACTACCCCCCCCCCCCCCACGCCTTCGTCTGCTTTTTAACCCCAGTGTGACCGGACCGGGGCTGTGCGGGCGCTGCTGAGTTGGCGCCGGACCGGCTGGCTGCTTGTCGGTGCTGGTTACCTTCTGCCCCCAATGGATGGGCTTAGATCACCCAGTTGTTGGATTACCTCCCCTCCCCCCTTCCTACTCGTTGCAAGTTATGTCTAAATGTATGTGCTTATGTGCTAAGGTGTTTTTTTCCTGCTCCCACACTGTACCCCTCTCTCGGGGCATAGTCGGGGGGTTGGTGTTTTTTCTCGCCTTCTTCTTCCCTCATGTTATGCTGTAATCTTTCATCCACCCTTTCTTGTAATTTCGATGCTTTTGTACCTGTACTCTGGCAAACGACAAATAAATATATCAATCAATCAATCAATCAATCATCAACACACACTTACTGTAAATATTGTGTTGTTTTTTATTGTAAATAGTGTGTACTTGTTGCCCTTGCACATTCCTGCTGAGCATTGCCACTTTCATTTCACTGCACACCCTGTGTGTGTATGTGACAAATAAAACATCTTGAATCTTGAATCTTGAATCTTGATTAATCGCATGATTTCCCTGATTAATCACGATTAATCGCATTTGTATACGCAAAATCCAATAATTAATTCAAAAGTAGTGTATAGCACACTTCTATTTTAAATGTTCTGCCATATGAATTAAAGTGCCATAATATTTGTTGTCCCTGTTAGAGACACCAGAAAACACTTTCAGTGCAGTTTGTCAATTCCTAGAACTTGACACTTATTTTAAATGTACTGCCATATGAACTAAAGTGCCATAAAATCTGTCAGGACATTGTCCAACGCACTGTTATGCAGAGACACTGTGACAGAACGCTGGAGACCGAGCGCCAAGCAGGGGACATGATCACAAGGCAGTTGTTGGGGGGGGGGGGGGGGCTGAGATTAAACATCTCTCTTGTTCTGCCTGTTTTGTGATATACATGCCTAAAAGGTGCCTAATATTTCTAGACTGAAATAATATCGGCATTATAATTATTAGAACTGAGGATTTTTTAGTTGCCTATTCTGTGGAGCCCCCTCAGGACGTGGTGCCCTCCGCACAGCACGTAGTGCGCTATGGGAGCGGCGGCGCTGGTCGTAGTTTATAGCATGCTGCACAAACAACAATGAACTAGTGGAGGCGGCAAGGTGCTCCGTGTTGCCAGATTGGAGATGGTGAAGTATCGTACCAAAGGCTCAACATGGTTGTATTTGGAGGATAATTATCGTGTATCTGGCAACCCTGAGATCGGTCGACTAATGGCTGCTCTCTATTCTGTCAGCTCACGCAAGAAGGTGGAATGTAAGGGAGATTCCATTTCCAAAACTTGTAAGGGGTAAATACTAGTTCATGAAAACCCAGAGAAACACAAATATCCGACGAAGCAAAATCCCGACGTTTTTGGAATCCCTGCCGGACGCATTTTTTAGGTCTCAAAAGCAGGACATGTCCGGGGAAAGAGGACGTCTGGTCACCCTAACTAACCGGCCTGCAGTAGCTCTCCACGTCGCTGTGGCGTTGGTTCGCTTCTCTTGGTTTATCTCCTCCCTGCAGCGTCGTCTGCCGAAGCCTCGCTCCACTGTGTGTTTGTTGTATGATTTGCTGGCATCAACGGTGTGTTTAGCATTTAAATGATATTTAAGACTGGAAGTACTCCGGTGATAAGACAATTCATCTTCGCAGTGTTACACCTGACTTTGTTTCTGTCGACTCCGCCGTCTTTAAGAACTTTAAATTGAAAATGGCCATTTAAAATCTCTGTACTCTTCTCCATGTTTGTTAAACCGCGAATGACTTTCTTTTCCGGTTCCGCAGCAATCAGTAGCAGACTTTTACAAAATAAAAGCCTGTGAGCAACACACTTTTAAAATAATAAAATAAAAAATAAAACCTGCATTAACGCGCGATAAAATAATTGTCGGCGTTAATTAATTGATGCGTTAACGCAAGATTAACGCGTTAACGTGCCCACCCCTAATATATATACATATATAGGTATATAACTATATATATACCTATATATGTATATATATATAGTTATATACATATATATATGCATATATATGAGTATATATATATATGTATATAACTATATAAATATACATATATAAGTATATATATATATATATGTATATAACTATATATATGTATATACCTATATATATACATATAGATATCATGTACTCCTCCACCTCTCCACTAGTTTGTCGTTATGAGCTTTGAGTTATGAGTTCTGAGTTATGAGGTATGCGCAGTGGTTAGCACTGTCGCCTCACAGCAAGAAGGTCCTGGGTTCGAATCCCGTTCCAGGTCCTTTCTGTGTGGAGTTTGCATGTTCTCCTCGTGTCTGCGTGGGTTTCCTCCGGGTACTCCGGTTTCCCCCACCATCATAAAGACATGCACCGCAGCCTCACCCCGGTTCGTATGGATGTGAATGAGTGTTGGTGGTGGTCGGAGGGGCCGTAGGCGCTGATTGGCTGCCACGCTTCCGTCAGTCTGCCCCAGGGCAGCTGTGGCTACTGATGTAGCTTACCACCACCGGGATGACTGTGTGTGTGACTACTGGACTCTGTAAAGCGACTTCGGGATGTCGGCATGCCTTGAGAAGCGCTATATAAAATAAATGATTATTATTATTATTATTATAGTTATGAGTTATGAGTTATGAGCTATGAGGTATGAGCTATGAGGTATGAGTTATGAGCTATGAGTTATGAGCAATGAGTTATGAGGTATGAGCTATGAGTTATGAGCTATGAGGTATGAGCTATGAGGTATGAGGTATGAGTTATGAGCTATGAGCTATGAGGTATGAGGTATGAGTTATGAGCTATGAGCAATGAGTTATGAGGTATGAGCTATGAGTTATGAGCTATGAGCTATAAGTTATGAGGTATGAGCTATGAGTTATGAGGTATGAGCTATGAGATATGAGTTATGAGCAATGAGCTATGAGTTATGAGGTATGAGTTATGAGCTATGAGCTATGAGTTATGAGCAGGGTACTGGAAAGGAGGCTCCGACCGCTGATCGAACCTAGGATTCAAGACCAGCAGTGCGGATTACGTCCCGGTCGTGGAACTGTGGACCAGCTCTTCACCCTCGCAAGGGTCCTCGAGGGGTCCTGGGAGTTTGCCCAACCAGTCTTCATGTGTTTTGTAGACTTGGAGAAAGCTTTCGACCGGGTCCCTCGGGGATTGTTGTGGGGGATGCTGCGGGGGTATGGGGTTCCGGACCCGTTGCTACGGGCTATCCGGTCTCTGTACGCCTGCAGTAGGAGCTGTGTTCGCATCCTCGGCAGTAAGTCAGACACGTTCCCGGTGGGTGTTGGTCTCCGCCAGGGCTGCCCTTTATCACCGGTCCTGTTTGTGATTTTCATGGACAGGATATCTAGGCGCAGCCTGGGGGTGGAGCAGGTCAGGATTGGGGGTCTTGGGATCGCCTCTCTTCTGTTTGCAGATGATGTGGTCCTGTTAGCATCCTTAGACCGTGACCTCCGGCACTCACTGGGGCGTTTTGCTGCCGAGTGTGAAGCGGCAGGGATAAGAGTCAGCACCGCCAAATCTGAGGCCATGGTGCTCTGCCGGAAACCGGTGGATTGCTCCCTCCAGGTGGGGACAGAGTGCCTGCCCCAAGCGAAGGAGTTCAAGTATCTCGGGGTCTTGTTCACGAGTGAGGGTAAGATGGAGCGGGAGATCGACAGGCGGATCGGTGCGGCTATAGCAGTAAAACAGGCGCTGTACCGGTCTGTCTTGGTGAAGAGGAGCTGAGCCGAAAGGCGAAGATCTCAATTTGCTGGTCGGTCTACGTTCCAATCCTCACCTATGGTCACGAACTTTGGGTAGTGACCGAAAGAACGAGGTCGCGAATACAAGCGGCCGAAATGAGTTTCCGCCGTAGGGTGGCCGGGCTCAGCCTTAGAGATAGGGTAACGAGCTCGGACATCAGGAGGGAGCTTGGATTCGAGCCGCTACTCCTTCGCATCGAAAGGAGTCAGCTGAGGTGGTTCGGGCATCTGATTCGGACGCCTCCTGGACGCCTCCCGTTAGAGGTTTTCCAGGCACGTCCTACTGGGAGGAGACCCCGGGGAAGACCCAGGACACGCTGGAGGGATTACATCTCCCGGCTGGCCTGGGAACGCCTCGGGATCCCCCACAATGAGCTGGAAAGTGTTGCGGGCGAGAGGGAAGTCTGGGTCAACCTGCTGGGTCTGCTGCCGCCGTGACCCGACCCCAGAATAAGCGGATGAGAATGGATGGATTGATGGAGTTATGAGCTATGAGCTATGAGGTATGAGTTATGAGTTATGAGCTATGAGGTATGAGCAATGAGTTATGAGCTATGAGGTATGGGTTATGAGCAATGAGGTATGAGTTATGAGCAATGAGTTATGAGCTATGAGCTATGAGTTATGAGCTGTGAGTTATGAGTTATGAGCTATGAGTTATGAGTTATTAGCTATGAGTTATGAGGTATGAGTTATGAGCAATGAGGTATGGTTATGAGCAATGAGGTATGAGTTATGAGCAATGAGGTATGAGCTATGAGTTATGAGCTATGAGTTATGAGCTATGAGGTATGAGTTATGAGCAATGAGGTAAGAGTTATGAGCTATGAGGTATGAGTTATGAGCTATGAGTTATGATCTATGAGTTATGAGCTATGAGTTCTGAGCTATGAGCTATGAGGTATGAGTTATGAGCAATGAGTTATGAGCAATGAGTTATGAGGTATGAGTTCTGAGCTATGAGGTATGAGTTATGAGCAATGAGTTATGAGCGATGATTTATGAGGTATGAGTTCTGAGCTATGAGGTATGAGTTATGAGCTATGAGCTATGAGTTATGAGCTGTAACAGTTTAGCTGTTTTGTAATAGTTGTTTTCATCCTGTCACACCATCTCGTCAATCCAACTCCCCTCACCTGCCTCTGATCACTCCCTCGTTAGTCCCTCATTCCCTTCACCTGGTCCTCACACCCTTCTCACCTGTAGCCCCTCCCCTCGTTAGTCCCTCATTCCCTTCACCTGGTCCTCACACCCTTCTCACCTGCAGCCCATCCCCTCATTAGTCCCTCGTTCCCTTCACCTGGTCCTCACTCTCTCTCACCTGCAGCCCCTCCCCTCGTTAGTCCCTCACTATTTAGCTCCCTCACTTCCACTTGTCCTCTGCCAGATTGTCTTGTGTTTTCGTGCCAAGTTCTCCAGTGTTTTTAGAGTTTATTCCTGACCTGCCTGTTCTGACCCTGCCTGCCTGCCCTGACCTCTGATTCTCTGCCCTGCCCCTTTTTGGACTTGTTTGCTTCTTCGACTGATCTCCCGGTTTTGACCCAGCCTGTTTCCAACCAAAGACAGTATTCTTTGTTACTCCTGTCTGAGTCGTGCTTTTGGGTCCACTCTAATAGCGTCGTGACATGAGCAATGAGGTATGAGTTATGAGCTATGAGTTATTTGATATGAAGCTGAAAAATAAAGAAAACCACCGGCTGACCTGGTGGGATGAACTCATGTGATCTGCAGCTGTCATGAGTGTGTTTTGGACCAATTTTATTTACCTTATACATGCTTCCTTTGGGAAATATTATCAGGAAACACTCCATAAACTTTCATTGCTATGCAGATGATACTCAACTATATCTATTGATAAAACCAGAGGAAACCAACCAACTAAGTAAAATTCAAGCATGTCTTAAAGACATAAAAACATGGATGAACTGCAACTTCTTGATGTTAAACTCAGACAAAACCAAAGTAATTTTACTCGGCCCTGAGCACCTCAGAGATCAATGATCTGGTGATGTGGTTTCTGTAGACGGCAATGCCCTGGCATCCAACACCATTGTAAATAATCTCTGTTCTCTTTGATCGGGTCCTTTAACTCCACATGAAGAACATCTCAAGGACTGCATTCTTTCATCTACGTCATATTTAAACAATCAGGCACATCTTGTCTCAAAAAGATGCAGAAAAATTGGTTCACGCGTTCGTTACTTCGAGACTGGATTACTGCAACTCCTTATTATCAGGCTGCTCTATAAGTCTCTTAAGTCAACTCTGTATTATCAGGCTGCTCTATAAGTCTCTTATGTCAACTCCTTATTATCAGGCTGCTCTATAAGTCTCTTAGGTCAACTCCTTATTATCAGGCTGCTCTATAAGTCTCTTAAGTCAACTCCTTATTATCAGGCTGCTCGATAAGTCTCTTAGGTCAACTCCTTATTATCAGGCTGCTCTATAAGTCTCTTAGGTCAACTCCTTATTATCAGGCTGCTCTATAAGTCTCTTAGGTCAACTCCTTATTATCAGGCTGCTCTATAAGTCTCTTAAGTCAACTCCTTATTATCAGGCTGCTCTATAAGTCTCTTAGGTCAACTCCTTATTAGCAGGCTGCTCTATAAGTCTCTTAGGTCAACTCCTTATTAGCAGGCTGCTCTATAAGTCTCTTAAGTCAACTCCTTATTACCAGGCTGCTCTATAAGTCTCTTAAGTCAACTCCTTATTAGCAGGCTGCTCTATAAGTCTCTTAAGTCAACTCCTTATTACCAGGCTGCTCTATAAGTCTCTAAAGTCAACTCCTTATTATCAGCCTGCTCTATAAGTCTCTTGGTCAACTCCTTATTATCAGGCTGCTCTATTCTCTTGGTCAACTCCTTATCAGGCTGCTCTATGCTTAATCAAATCCTTTTAAATCTTCTCTTAACAACTCCTTATTGGTGATCAATCTCAAGCTCTTAGTCATATTTCAGGCTGCTCATAAGTCACTCTTGTAACTCTTATGTCAGGCCTTGTTATCAATCCTCTTATCAACTCCTTAGTCCTAAGGTCAACTCTCTGTTTTAAGTCCCCTTTATCAGGGCTCTATAGTCCTGTCAGGTTCGGTCACTCTTTAAACTCTAGCTTATAGCTCACTTAGGTCCCTTCCCCTTCTCTCTCTCCTTATATAAATCTCTCTAATCACTTAACTCTCTTTCTGGTCCTGCTTTAGTCTTGGTCAACTCCTATAAAGGGTGCTCTTTTCTCTAGGTCCCGCTTAATTTCCCCTTATCCTGTCCTTTAGACTCTTGTTAGCTCCTCCTCTCTTATCCCCCTTTATATCAGGTCTTTTAAATATTCCCTTTAAACACTCTGTCATATCATTGAATTTTAACTCAATCTCCTTTGTCAGGCTGCTCTATAGTCTCTTGTCACTCCTTAGGCTGCTCTGTTCTCTTAAGTCAACTCCTTATTATCAGGTGCTCTATTAAGTCCTCCTTATCATCAAATCAGGCTGCTCTATAGTTTAAGTCAACTCCAGACACTTTGTAATTTGTAAGGCTATATAAGTCTTTATTGTCTGTGTCTTATGTATCTTGTATGTACTCGTGTGTTATGGTGTCTTGTCTCTTGTCAACTCCTATCAGGCTGCTCTATCAGGTCTCTTAGGACAACTCTCTGTGAGGCTGCTCTATAATCTCAACATCAACAACTAAGCTCAGCTCTTGGTCATCTATTAAGGCTCTCTAGGCAACTCCTTGATCAGGCTGCTCATAGTCTCTGGGTCAACTGCTCAGTAGCTAGTCTATAGTTACTCTTAAGTCAACTCCTTATCAGGCTGCTCTTAAGTCTCTTAGGTCAACTCCTTATGTCAACTCCTTCTATATCAGGCTCCTGTCTCTATAGTCTCTTGTGATCAGGCTCACTCCAATCAACTCACTAACAACAGTCAGGTCTAAGACTATATTGTCAGGCTGCTCTAAGTTCTTAGTCAATCTCTTTATCACTCTCTAGTAACCAACCAACTCCTTATCAGCTCGAAGTCTCTGTCCTCCTATAGAGGAGGAGACTCATTATGCTCTATAAGCTCTAAGGTCTTAGGCTGCTCTATAAGTCTCTCTACATCACTGTTCTATACTTGGTGTTCAGGCTGCTCTATTGGTCTCTGTCAGACTCTCATTGGTGTTCAGGCTCTCTATTGGTGTTCACTGTATCAGTGCTCTCTGTAAGTCCTCTATTGTGGTCACTATCAACAGCAGGCTGTCATAAGTCCTGTCTGTTCAGGCTCTTTCTGATAAGTCTCTTACTCATCATATTTGAGTATTATAGTCTCTATGAACTCTTGTGATCACTATATAATCTTAATCAGGCTGATTTAAGTCATCAAGTCTGGTTCTGATCAACTCCTATCAGGCTGCTCTATAGTCTCTATAGTCCTTGTCCTATAGTCACTTGGTCTCTGATCAACTCCTATGGGCTGTCTCTATAGTCTCTTATGGGCACTCCTGTATCCTGCTCTATAGTCTCTTCAACTCCTATGATCAGGCTGTCTATAGTCTCTGGTCTGATCAACTCCTATGGGCCTGGTTCTAGTCATTAGTCCTTCAGGTCTGGTTCCATATCCAGGCTGCTCTATAAGTCTCTTGTCCATACTCCTCTGGTCTATCCATAGCTCTCTATGATCGGCTGCTCTATAATCCTTATAGGCTGCTCTATACTAGTCCTATCTGGTTCCTGATCCAACTCCTATCCAGGCTGCATCTACCTTCTGGTCTCTGTCTAACTCCTTATCAGGCTGCTCTATAAGTCTCTTAGTCAACTCCTTATTATCAGGCTGCTCTATAAGTCTCTTAGATCCTTATCAGGCTGCTCTATAAGTCTCTAGGCTCCTTATCCACTCTATCTGCTTTAAGTCAACTCCTCTATTATCAGGCTGCTCTAAGTCCTTAGGTAACTCTAGTCAACTCCTTATCAGGCTGCTCTATAGTCTCTTAACAGCTGCTCTTAACTCACCTAGTCAGGCGCTCTATAAGTCTCTCAACTCCTTATTGATCAGGCTGCTCTATAACTCTCAACTCCTTATGATCAGCTGCTAACTAGGTACAACTCCTCTCACTTATCAGGCTGCTCTAACAGCTCTTGTTTCAGCTACTCTGTCAGCTGACTTCATTAGCTAAGTCAACTCCTTAGTCAACTCCTTATCAGGCTGCTCTATAACTCTTATCAACTCCTTATATCAGGCTGCTCTATAAATCCAATCCATGATCAACAAGTCTCTGTCATCAGGCTGGTCTCATTCTTCAACTCCTTTTATCAGGCTGCTCTATAAGTCTCTTTCAACTCCTATCAGGCTGTTAACTTATCAACTCCTATAGGCTGCCGTCTATAAACTCATGTCGCTGCTCTTCAAGCTCTTTTGTCAGGCTGTCTTATATCTGTCAAGTCCCTTTTTTCAACTCAGGCTCTCTATAAGTTCTTGGCAACTCCTTTTATTTAGGCTACTCCAGTGTCTTACTTCTCTGTAGGTTCCTATAAGTCTCTTATCAACTCCTTTTGATCAGGCTGCTCTATTACTCGGTCTTATAAGTCTGTAACTCTTATTAATATCAGGTCCCCCTATATCAGGCTGCTCTATAAGTCTCTTGCAACTCCTTTATCAGGCTGCTCTTAAGCTCTTCTATCATCAGGCTGCTCTTATCTCTTTCAACTCCTTTTATCAGGCTCTCTTAAGTGTCAATCTATTCAGCTCTATCTAGTCAATCTCTATTATCAGCTCTCTATAAGTCTCTTGTCCTCCTTATCAGGCTGCTCTAAGTCTCTTGTCAACTCTCTATCAGGCTCTCTTAAGTCATCCTTATCTAGGTCTCAAGTCTCTTATTATCAGGTCTATCAAGTCTCTTGTCAACTCTTATTAGGCTCTTATCATCTTGTTCAACTCTAGTCTAGTAAGTCTCTTGTCAACTCCTTATCAGGCTCTAGTCTCTTGCAACTCTTCTAATGTCAGTCTCTTTCATATTAATCAGTCTCTTGTCAACTCCTTATCAGGCTGCTCTATAAGTCTGTTACTCTAGTCTATAGGCTCCTTATCTATCAGGCTGCTCTATAAGTCTCTTGTCAACTCCTTATCTATCAGAGTCTCTTGTCAACTCCTTATCAGGCTCAGTCTCTTGTCAACTCCTTTTCAGGCTGCTCTATAAGTCTCTTAGTCAACTCCTTATAGTCCATAGTCTGTACTCTATTAAGTCTACTGTCAACTCTTCAAGGCTGCTCTATAAGTCTCTTAGGTCAACTCCTTATTATCAGGCTTTGTCTCCTAGTCTAGTCTCTTAGTCAACTCCTTATGATCAGGCTGCTCTATAAGTCTCTTAGTCAACTCCTTTTATCAGGCTGCTCTATAGTCTACTCCTCTTATTATCAGGTCTCTAAGTCTCTGTAAGTCAATCCTTGTTATAGGCTGCTCTATCTCTTAAGTCAACTCCTTATGGCTCAGTCTTTTCAACTCCTTAATCAAGCTCTCTATAAGTCTCTTGTCTCTACCAGTATCTTGGGTCAGCTCCCTTGTTATCAGGCTGCTCTATAAGTATCTTAGGTCAACTCCTTATTATCAGGCTGCTCTATAAGTCTCTTAAGTCAACTCTTTATTATCAGGCTGCTCTATAAGTCTCTACAGTCAACTCCTTATTATCAGGCGGCTCTATAAGTCTCTTAGGTCAACTCCTTATTATCAGGCCGCTCTATAAGTCTCTTAAGTCAACTCCTTATTATCAGGCTGCTCTATAAGTCTCTATAGTCAACTCCTTATTATCAGGCTGCTCTATAAGTCTCTTAAGTCAACTCCTTATTATCAGGCTGCTCTATAAGTCTCTTAGGTCAACTCCTTATTACCAGGCTGCTCTATAAGTCTCTATAGTCAACTCCTTATTATCAGGCTGCTCTATAAGTCTCTTAAGTCAACTCCTTATTATCAGGCTGCTCTATAAGTCTCTTAGGTCAACTCCTTATTATCAGGCTGCTCTATAAGTCTCTTAGTTCAACTCCTTATTGTCAGGCTGCTCTATAAGTCTATAGTCAACTCCTTATTATCAGGCTGCTCTATAAGTCTCTTAGGTCAACTCCTTATTATCAGGCTGCTCTATAAGTCTCTTAAGTCAACTCCTTATTATCAGGCTGCTCTATAAGTCTCTCAAGTCAACTCCTTATTATCAGGCTGCTCTATAAGTCTCTTAAGTCAACTCCTTATTATCAGGCTTCTTAAGTCAACTCCTTATTATCAGGCTGCTCTATAAGTCTCTTAAGTCAACTCCTTATTATCAGGCTGCTCTATAAGTCTCTTAAGTCAACTCCTTATTATCAGGCTGCTCTATAAGTCTCTTAGGTCAACTCCTTATTATCAGGCTGCTCTATAAGTCTCTTAGGTCAACTCCTTATTATCAGGCTGCTCTATAAGTCTCTTTAGGCAACTCCTTATTATGAGGCTGCTCTATAAGTCTCTTAGGTCAACTCCTTATTATCAGGCTGCTCTATAAGTCTCTTAGGTCAACTCCTTATTATCAGGCTGCTCTATAAGTCTCTTAAGTCAACTCCTTATTATCAGGCTGCTCTATAAGTCTCTTAGGTCAACTCCTTATTATCAGGCTCTATAAGTCTCTCTTAAGTCAACTCCTTATTATCAGGCTGCTCTATAAGTCTCTTAAGTCAACTCCTTATTATCAGGCTGCTCTATAAGTCTCTTAGTCAACTCCTTAAGATCAGGCTGCTCTATAAGTCTCTTAGGTCAACTCCTTATTATCAGGCTGCTCTATAAGTCTCTTAGTTCAACTCCTTATCAGGCTTAGGTCAACTCCTTATTATCAGGCTGCTCTATAAGTCTCTTAGGTCAACTCCTTATTATCAGGCTGCTCTATAAGTCTCTTAGGTCAACTCCTTATTATCATGCTGCTCTATAAGTCTATTAGGTCAACTCCTTATTATCAGGCTGCTCTATAAGTCTCTTCGGTCAACTCCTTATTATCAGGCTGCTCTATAAGTCTCTTAGGTCAACTCCTTATTATCAGGCTGCTCTATAAGTCTCTTAGGTCAACTCCTTATTATCAGGCTGCTCTATAAGTCTCTTAGTCAACTCCTTATTATCAGGCTGCTCTATAAGTCTCTTAGGTCAACTCCTTATTATCAGGCTGCTCTATAAGTCTCTTAGGTCAACTCCTTATTATCAGGCTGCTCTATAAGTCTCTTAGGTCAACTCCTTATTATCAGGCTGCTCTATAAGTCTCTTAGGTCAACTCCTTATTATCAGGCTGCTCTATAAGTCTCTTAGGTCAACTCCTTATTATCAGGCTGCTCTATAAGTCTCTTATGTCAACTCCTTATTATCAGGCTGCTCTATAAGTCTCTGAGGTCAACTCCTTATTATCAGGCTGCTCTATAAGTCTCTTTAGTCAACTCCTTATTATCAGGCTGCTCTATCAGTCTCTTAGGTCAACTCCTTATTATCAGGCTGCTCTATACGTCTCTTAGGTCAACTCCTTATGATCAGGCTGCTCTATAAGTCTCTATAGTCAACTCCTTATTATCAGGCTGCTCTATATGTCTCTTAGGTCAACTCCTTATTATCAGGCTGCTCTATAAGTCTCTTAAGTCAACTCCTTATTATCAGTCTGCTCTATACGTCTCTTAGGTCAACTCCTTATCAGGCTGCTCTATAAGTCTCTTATGTCAACTCCTTATTATCAGGCTGCTCTATAAGTCTCTTAAGTCAACTCCTTATTATCAGGCTGCTCTATAAGTCTCTTAGGTCAACTCCTTATTATCAGGCTGCTCTATAAGTCTCTTAGGTCAACTCCTTATCAGGCTGCTCTATAAGTCTCTTAAGTCAACTCCTTATTATCAGGCTGCTCTATAAGTCTCTTAGGTCAACTCCTTATTATCAGGCTGCTCTATAAGTCTCTTAGGTCAACTCCTTATTATCAGGCTGCTCTAATAAGTCTCTTGGGTCAACTCCTTATTATCAGGCTGCTCTATAAGTCTCTTAGGTCAACTCCTTATTATCAGGCTGCTCTATAAGTCTCTTAGGTCAACTCCTTATTATCAGGCTGCTCTATAAGTCTCTTAGGTCAACTCCTTATTATCAGGCTGCTCTATAAGTCTCTTAAGTCAACTCCTTATTATCAGGCTGCTCTATAAGTCTCTTAAGTCAACTCCTTATTATCAGGCTGCTCTATAAGTCTCTTAGGTCAACTCCTTATTATCAGGCTGCTCTATAAGTCTCTTAAGTCAACTCCTTATTATCAGGCTGCTCTATAAGTCTCTTAAGTCAACTCCTTATTATCAGGCTGCTCTATAAGTCTCTTAGGTCAACTCCTTATTATCAGGCTGCTCTATAAGTCTCTTAGGTCAACTCCTTATTATCAGGCTGCTCTATAAGTCTCTTAGGTCAACTCCTTATTATCAGGCTGCTCTATAAGTCTCTTAGGTCAACTCCTTATTATCAGGCTGCTCTATAAGTCTCTTAAGTCAACTCCTTATTATCAGGCTGCTCTATAAGTCTCTTAGTTCAACTCCTTAAGATCAGGCTGCTCTATAAGTCTCTTAGGTCAACTCCTTATTATCAGGCTGCTCTATAAGTCTCTTAAGTCAACTCCTTATTATCAGGCTGCTCTATAAGTCTCTTAGTCAACTCCTTATTATCAGGCTGCTCTATAAGTCTCTTAGGTCAACTCCTTATTATCAGGCTGCTCTATAAGTCTCTTAAGTCAACTCCTTATTATCAGGCTGCTCTATAAGTCTCTTAGGTCAACTCCTTATTATCAGGCTGCTCTATAAGTCTCTTAGGTCAACTCCTTATTATCAGGCTGCTCTATAAGTCTCTTAAGTCAACTCCTTATTATCAGGCTGCTCTATAAGTCTCTTAGGTCAACTCCTTATTATCAGGCTGCTCTATAAGTCTCTTAAGTCAACTCCTTATTATCAGGCTGCTCTATAAGTCTCTTAGGTCAACTCCTTATTATCAGGCTGCTCTATAAGTCTCTTAAGTCAACTCCTTATTATCAGGCTGCTCTATAAGTCTCTTAAGTCAACTCCTTATTATCAGGCTGCTCTATAAGTCTCTTAGGTCAACTCCTTATTATCAGGCTGCTCTATAAGTCTCTTAAGTCAACTCCTTATTATCAGGCTGCTCTATAAGTCTCTTAAGTCAACTCCTTATTATCAGGCTGCTCTATAAGTCTCTTAAGTCAACTCCTTATTATCAGGCTGCTCTATAAGTCTCTTGGGTCAACTCCTTATTACCAGGCTGCTCTATAAGTCTCTTAAGTCAACTCCTTATTATCAGGCTGCTCTATAAGTCTCTTAGGTCAACTCGTTATTATCAGGCTGCTCCATAAGTCTCTTAGGTCAACTTATTATCAGGCTGCTCTATAAGTCTCTTAGGTCAACTCCTTATTATCAGGCTGCTCTATAAGTCTCTTAGGTCAACTCCTTATTATCAGGCTGCTCTATAAGTCTCTTAGGTCAACTCCTTATTATCAGGCTGCTCTATAAGTCTCTATAATCAACTCCTTATTATCAGGCTGCTCTATAAGTCTCTTAGGTCAACTCCTTATTATCAGGCTGCTCTATAAGTCTCTTAGGTCAACTCCTTATTATCAGGCTGCTCTATAAGTCTCTTAAGTCAACTCCTTATTATCAGGCTGCTCTATAAGACTCTAAGGTCAACTCCTTATTATCAGGTTATTCTATAAGTCTCTTTGATCAACTCCTTATTATCAGGCTGCTCTATAAGTCTCTTAAGTCAACTCCTTATTATCAGGCTGCTCTATAAGTCTCTTAGGTCAACTCCTTATCAGGCTGCTCTATAAGTCTCTTATGTCAACTCCTTATTATCAGGCTGCTCTATAAGTCTATATAGTCAACTCCTTATTATCAGGCTACTCTATAAGTCTCTTAGGTCAACTCCTTATTATCAGGCTGCTATATAAGTCTCTTAGGTCAACTCCTTATCAGGCTGCTCTATAAGTCTCTTAGGTCAACTCCTTATGATCAGGCTGCTCTATAAGTCTATATAGTCAACTCCTTATTATCAGGCTACTCTATAAGTCTCTTAGGTCAACTCCTTATTATCAGGCTGCTATATAAGTCTCTTAGGTCAACTCCTTATCAGGCTGCTCTATAAGTCTCTTAGGTCAACTCCTTATGATCAGGCTGCTCTATAAGTCTCTATAGTCAACTCCTTATTATCAGGCTGCTCTATAAGTCTCTTAGGTCAACTCCTTATTAGCAGGCTGCTCTATAAGTCTCTTAGGTCAACTCCTTATTATCAGGCTACTCTATAAGTCTCTTAGGTCATCTCCTTATTATCAGGCTGCTCTATAAGTCTCTTAGGTCAACTCCTTATTATCAGGCTACTCTATAAGTCTCTTAGGTCAACTCCTTATTATCAGGCTGCTCTATAAGTCTCTTAGGTCATCTCCTTATTATCAGGTTGCTCTATAAGTCTCTTAGGTCATCTCCTTATTATCAGGCTGCTCTATAAGTCTCTATTGTCAACTCCTTATTATCAGGCTACTCTATACGTCTCTTAGGTCAACTCCTTATTATCAGGCTGCTATATAAGTCTCTTAAGTCAATTCCTTATTATCAGGCTGCTCTATAAGTCTCTTAAGTCAACTCCTTATTATCAGGCTGCTCTATAAGTCTCTAAGGTCAACTCCTTATTATCAGGCTACTCTATAAGTCTCTTTGATCAACTCCTTATTATCAGGCTGCTCTATAAGTCTCTTAAGTCAACTCCTTATTATCAGGCTGCTCTATAAGTCTCTTAGGTCAACTCCTTATCAGGCTGCTCTATAAGTCTCTTATGTCAACTCCTTATTATCAGGCTGCTCTATAAGTCTATATAGTCAACTCCTTATTATCAGGCTACTCTATAAGTCTCTTAGGTCAACTCCTTATTATCAGGCTGCTATATAAGTCTCTTAGGTCAACTCCTTATCAGGCTGCTCTATAAGTCTCTTAGTTCAACTCCTTATGATCAGGCTGCTCTATAAGTCTCTATAGTCAACTCCTTATTATCAGGCTGCTCTATAAGTCTCTTAGGTCAACTCCTTATTAGCAGGCTGCTCTATAAGTCTCTTAGGTCAACTCCTTATTATCAGGCTACTCTATAAGTCTCTTAGGTCATCTCCTTATTATCAGGCTGCTCTATAAGTCTCTTAGGTCAACTCCTTATTATCAGGCTGCTATATAAGTATCTTAGGTCAACTCCTTATTATCAGGCTGCTCTATAAGTCTCTTAAGTCAACTCCTTATTATCAGGCTGCTCTATAAGTCTCTTAAGTCAACTCCTTAATATCAGGCTGCTCTATAAGTCTCTTAAGTCAACTCCTTATTATCAGGCTACTCTATAAGACTCTTAAGTCAACTCCTTATTATCAGGCTGCTCTATAAGTCTCTATAGTCAACTCCTTATTATCAGGCTGCTCTATAAGTCTCTTAAGTAAACTCCTTATTATCAGGCTGCTCTATAAGTCTCTTAGGTCAACTCCTTATTATCAGGCTACTCTATAAGTCTCTTAGGTCATTTCCTTATTATCAGGCTGCTCTATAAGTCTATATAGTCAACTCCTTATTATCAGGCTACTCTATAAGTCTCTTAGGTCAACTCCTTATTATCAGGCTGCTATATAAGTCTCTTAGGTCAACTCCTTATTATCAGGCTGCTCTATAAGTCTCTTAAGTCAACTCCTTATTATCAGGCTGCTCTATAAGTCTCTTAAGTCAACTCCTTAATATCAGGCTGCTCTATAAGTCTCTTAAGTCAACTCCTTATTATCAGGCTACTCTATAAGTCTCTTAAGTCAACTCCTTATTATCAGGCTGCTCTATAAGTCTCTTAGGTCATTTCGTTATTATCAGGCCGCTCTATAAGTCTCTTAAGTCAACTCCTTATTATCAGGCTGCTCTATAAGTCTCTATAGTCAACTCCTTATTATCAGGCTGCTCTATAAGTCTCTATAGTCAACTCCTTATTATCAGGCTGCTCTATAAGTCTCTATAGTCAACTCCTTATTATCAGGCTGCTCTATAAGTCTCTTAGGTCAACTCCTTATTATCAGGCTGCTCTATAAGTCTCTATAGTCAACTCCTTATTATCAGGCTGCTCTATAAGTCTCTTAAGTAAACTCCTTATTATCAGGCTGCTCTATAAGTCTCTTAGGTCAACTCCTTATTATCAGGCTACTCTATAAGTCTCTTAGGTCATTTCCTTATTATCAGGCTGCTCTATAAGTCTATATAGTCAACTCCTTATTATCAGGCTACTCTATAAGTCTCTTAGGTCAACTCCTTATTATCAGGCTGCTATATAAGTCTCTTAGGTCAACTCCTTATTATCAGGCTGCTCTATAAGTCTCTTAAGTCAACTCCTTATTATCAGGCTGCTCTATAAGTCTCTTAAGTCAACTCCTTAATATCAGGCTGCTCTATAAGTCTCTTAAGTCAACTCCTTATTATCAGGCTACTCTATAAGTCTCTTAAGTCAACTCCTTATTATCAGGCTGCTCTATAAGTCTCTTAGGTCATTTCGTTATTATCAGGCTACTCTATAAATCTCTTAGGTCATCTCTTTATTATCAGGCTGCTCTATAAGTCTCTTAGGTCAACTCCTTATTATCAGGCTGCTCTAAAAGTCTCTTAGGTCAACTCCTTATTATCAGGCTACTCTATAAGTCTCTTAGGTCATCGCCTTATTATCAGGCTGCTCTATAAGTCTATATAATCAACTCCTTATTATCAGGCTACTCTATAAGTCTCTTAGGTCAACTCCTTATTATCAGGCTGCTATATAAGTCTCTTAGGTCAACTCCTTATTATCAGGCTGCTCTATAAGTCTCTTAAGTCAACTCCTTATTATCAGGCTGCTCTATAAGACTCTAAGGTCAACTCCTTATTATCAGGTTATTCTATAAGTCTCTTTGATCAACTCCTTATTATCAGGCTGCTCTATAAGTCTCTTAAGTCAACTCCTTATTATCAGGCTGCTCTATAAGTCTCTTAGGTCAACTCCTTATCAGGCTGCTCTATAAGTCTCTTATGTCAACTCCTTATTATCAGGCTGCTCTATAAGTCTATATAGTCAACTCCTTATTATCAGGCTACTCTATAAGTCTCTTAGGTCAACTCCTTATTATCAGGCTGCTATATAAGTCTCTTAGGTCAACTCCTTA
Organism: Pseudoliparis swirei; assembly: GCF_029220125.1. NCBI lineage: Eukaryota > Metazoa > Chordata > Actinopteri > Perciformes > Liparidae > Pseudoliparis > Pseudoliparis swirei. Next base: position 30,143,076 of record NC_079393.1, read on the forward strand.
TCAGGCTGCTCTATAAGTCTCTTAGGTCAACTCCTTATGATCAGGCTGCTCTATAAGTCTCTTAGGTCAACTCCTTATTAGCAGGCTGCTCTATAAGTCTCTTAGGTCAACTCCTTATTATCAGGCTACTCTATAAGTCTCTTAGGTCATCTCCTTATTATCAGGCTGCTCTATAAGTCTCTTAGGTCAACTCCTTATTATCAGGCTACTCTATAAGTCTCTTAGGTCAACTCCTTATTATCAGGCTGCTCTATAAGTCTCTTAGGTCATCTCCTTATTATCAGGTTGCTCTATAAGTCTCTTAGGTCATCTCCTTATTATCAGGCTGCTCTATAAGTCTCTATTGTCAACTCCTTATTATCAGGCTACTCTATACATCTCTTAGGTCAACTCCTTATTATCAGGCTGCTATATAAATCTCTTAAGTCAATTCCTTATTATCAGGCTGCTCTATAAGTCTCTTAAGTCAACTCCTTATTATCAGGCTGCTCTATAAGTCTCTAAGGTCAACTCCTTATTATCAGGCTACTCTATAAGTCTCTTTGATCAACTCCTTATTATCAGGCTGCTCTATAAGTCTCTTAAGTCAACTCCTTATTATCAGGCTGCTCTATAAGTCTCTTAGGTCAACTCCTTATCAGGCTGCTCTATAAGTCTCTTATGTCAACTCCTTATTATCAGGCTGCTCTATAAGTCTATATAGTCAACTCCTTATTATCAGGCTACTCTATAAGTCTCTTAGGTCAACTCCTTATTATCAGGCTGCTATATAAGTCTCTTAGGTCAACTCCTTATCAGGCTGCTCTATAAGTCTCTTAGTTCAACTCCTTATGATCAGGCTGCTCTATAAGTCTCTATAGTCAACTCCTTATTATCAGGCTGCTCTATAAGTCTCTTAGGTCAACTCCTTATTAGCAGGCTGCTCTATAAGTCTCTTAGGTCAACTCCTTATTATCAGGCTACTCTATAAGTCTCTTAGGTCATCTCCTTATTATCAGGCTGCTCTATAAGTCTCTTAGGTCAACTCCTTATTATCAGGCTGCTCTATAAGTCTCTTAGGTCAACTCCTTATTATCAGGCTGCTCTATAAGTCTCTTAAGTCAACTCCTTATTATCAGGCTGCTCTATAAGTCTCTTAAGTCAACTAATTATTAGCAGGCTGCTCTATAAGTCTCTATAGTCAACTCCTTATTATCAGGCTGCTCTATAAGTCTCTTAAGTCAACTCCTTATTATCAGGCTGCTCTATAAGTCTCTATAGTCAACTCCTTATTATCAGGCTGCTCTATAAGTCTCTTAAGTCAACTCCTTATTATCAGGCTGCTCTATAAGTCTCTTAGGTCAACTCCTTATTATCAGGCTGCTCACATGAAGACAGGGGTCACGTGAAGACAGGGGTCACATGAAGACAGGGGTCACGTGAAGACAGGGGTCACATGAAGACAGGGGTCACATGAAGACAGGGGTCACATGAAGACAGGGGTCACATGAAGACAGGGGTCACATGAAGACAGGGGTCACGTGAAGACAGGGGTCACGTGAAGACAGGGGTCACGTGAAGACAGGGGTCACGTGAAGACAGGGGTCACGTGAAGACAGGGGTCACGTGAAGACAGGGGTCACGTGAAGACAGGGGTCACGTGAAGACAGGGGTCACATGAAGACAGGGGGCACATGAAGACAGGGGTCACGTGAAGACAGGGGTCACGTGAAGACAGGGGTCACGTGAAGACAGGGGTCACATGAAGACAGGGGGCACATGAAGACAGGGGTCACGTGAAGACAGGGGTCACGTGAAGACAGGGGTCACGTGAAGACAGGGGTCACATGAAGACAGGGGTCACGTGAAGACAGGGGTCACATGAAGACAGGGGTCACATGAAGACAGGGGTCATGTGAAGACAGGGGTCACGTGAAGACAGGGGTCATGTGAAGACAGGGGTCATGTGAAGACAGGGGTCACATGAAGACAGGGGTCACGTGAAGACAGGGGTCACGTGAAGTTGTTACGGTGGAGGTGTGATTGTAGCGCACAAGAAACATTTTGTCCTGGGAGCTAATTGCTCAACCCTAGAAAGGCCTCGTTAGATGGGTTATTAGGGATGATGCTCTCTGTGCAGCGTGGCAGTGGAGCCGGTAATCAATGCTGAGCCTGTCGGATTCAGATCAGAACGAAAACATGATTATGAATTCAGAGTGTTTTCATTCCTCAATTCCCTCCATGAAACCTTACAGAGCAGAACTCCAGGCAGCAGGAAGAGCTCTCCGCTCACATCCTCACACTTGACGCTTGAGGCTGCATCAGGGGGCAACCAGAGGGCGGGCTACCTGGTGGTTGGCAGGTCACAGGAATGTAGAACAGTGGGGACACACATGTATTCTTCATCGTAAATGTTTGAATGTATCCTGTATTGACCCCCGTGGGTAGATGCTTCTCCGCAATGGCCCCATCCTCAGTTATTCAGGAGCGCTGCAGTACAAGTCTTCTTCCCCTTGTTTAGGCTGCAGTATTTCACTTGTTTCATTGGTCGCTAGCCAAGCTACGCTAATTTGTGGATGAGCACAATTTGCTTTGAATATTTCTAATAACATACCCCTTTTTCAAAAGCTCTTATTTTAAAGCAGCAAAATCCGAAAATGTTTCAAACACAGACAAATATATACAAATATAAATAAATATTAATATAAATATATGAATAAATAAATATAAAAATATAAATACATATATATAAATAAATAAATATAAATTAAAATATATAAATATATATATAAATAAATATACAAATAAATAAATATATATATAAATACATATAAATCAATATACAAATAAATACATGTATATAGATATAAATACATATATAAAAAAACATGTAAATACATATATAAATAAATACATATATATAAAAATGAATAAATAAATATATATAAATAAATATACACAAATGAGTCTCTGACGGGGCCCTTTGGGTGCTGACCCTGACGTGGAGAAAGGTTCTCCTCCCTTCACTGGATCGTCTCCCCTGACTCAGCACCCTCAGCCCTGATGCTCGCTCTGTTCTGACAGCTAGTCAGCTCTTTAGGGGGCTTCACCAACACCGGCAGGTACTGCACTCTGGTCCAAAGAGACTCAACTGTTATAGAATATACACTTTTATTAATCCCCAAGGGGAAATTAGTTCTCTGCATTTAACCCATCCTTAGTTATTAAGGAGCAGTGGGCTGCGGTGAAGCGCCCGGGAAGCAGCTGGGGGTTCAGTGCCTTGCTCAAGGACACTTCGACTTGCAACTAATGGGGAGAGCGGGGATCGAACCCACAACCCTGCGGTTGCAGGACGGCCCTCTTACCCCACTGAGCTAAAGCCGCCCTCTTTTGAAGAGAGTTCTTGCAGAGGTCAGGAGGTCATGAGGCCCCTCCCAGGGCCCTGCATGCACTTCCAGTTTCACTATGGGGAGACCTTAATCCACTCGTTCCTACAAGTGAGGAATGTGTCCTGCCAGCCGAGTTCCCCCAGCAGCACCTTCACTGTGTAGCGGTGACCACTCCTCCCTCACCCTGACACAGAGGGGGGAGGAGGAGGAGGAGGAGGAGGGGGAGAGGAGGAGAGGGAGGAGGAGGAGGAGGAGGAGGAGGAGGAGGAGGAGAGGAGGAGAGGAGGAGGAGAGGAGGAGTAGAGGAGGAGGAGAGGAGGAGGAGAGGAGGAGCAGCATCACTAATGGAGGACGTGTCATAGGAGGCCCTGGTGCTGTCTAACCCTAACCCTGTCCTCACATAGAGCTGCATGTGTGTCTCTTGGTGGCAACATGAGACTCACATGAGAGGCCGTCAGACCAGGAGCCCGCTGAGGACTGGGGATGGGGAGGCCCGAACGGGGCCAAACGGGGGCCAAACGGGGGTTGAAGGAGAGAGACACCGGGGGAAAGAAGGAGGGAGACACCGGAGGGAGAAGGAGAGAGACACCGGGGGGGAAGGAGAGAGACACCGGGGGAAAGAAGGAGGGAGACACCGGAGGGAGAAGGAGAGAGACACCGGGGGGAGAAGGAGAGAGACACCGGGGGAAAGAAGGAGGGAGACACCGGAGGGAGAAGGAGAGAGACACCGGGGGGGAAGGAGAGAGACACCGATGGGGAGAAGGAGAGAGACACCAGGGGAAAGAAGGAGGGAGACACCAAGGGGGAAAGGAGAGAGACACCAGGGGAAAGAAGGAGGGAGACACCGGGGGAAAGAAGGAGGGAGACACCAGGGGAAAGAAGGAGGGAGACACCGGAGGAAGAAGGAGAGAGACACCGATGGGGAGAAGGAGAGAGACACCAGGGGAAAGAAGGAGGGAGACACCGAGGGGGAGAAGGAAAGAGACACCAGGGGAAAGAAGGAGGGAGACACCAAGGGGGAAGGAGGGAGACACCGAGGGGGAAGAAGGAGAGAGACACCAGGGGAAAGAAGGAGGGAGACACCGAGGGGAAAGATGGAGGGAGACACCAAGGGGGAAGGAGGGAGACACCGAGGGGGAAGAAGGAGAGAGACACCAGGGGAAAGAAGGAGGGAGACACCGAGGGGAAAGATGGAGGGAGACACCAAGGGGGAAAGAAGGAGGGAGACACCGGGGGAAAGAAGGAGGGAGACACCGAGGGGGGAGAAGGAGAGAGACACCAGGGGAAAGAAGGAGCGAGACACCGGGCGGCCATTGACACCAAAGGGGCTGGAGGACCATCGTGTTCCGGGGACCCGGTCCTCTCAGCGGCCGCCCTCTCATCTCATGTATCCGGGTGTAATTAGCGCGTCGAGCAGAACCACGGAGGGCGAGCTCCGTCGTGTGGTCCCGGTGTCAGTGCGCTCCCCGGTCCCGGTCACTACTCACTTTGCTCTTGACCTCCACCACCGCGTCGGTGAGCTGGAGCGGGCTCCGGTGCCGCGACATCCTGCTCCCCCGGTTGGCTGCTGGGCTGAGGCACTGCGGGTAAAAACCATCCACCGGAGAGCTTGTTGTTCCTCCCGGTGCTCCGGTCAACCGACACGACGAATAACAACACAATCACACCGGGAGGCAGAGCCGCAGAGCCGCAGCCTCCGGTAGTGTCCGTGTTCCGGGAGAGAAGAAGAAACCGCGCGGCTCGCGTTATCGCTCGCTTACGACAGGGAGAGAGAGAGAGAGGGAGGGAGGGAGGGAGGGAGAGGGAGGGAGGGAGAGAGAAAGAGAGGGAGAGAGAGGGAGGGAGAGGGAGAAAGAGAGGGAGAGAGAGAGAGAGGGAGGGAGAGAGAGGGAGGGAGGGAGAGAGAAAGAGAGGGAGAGAGAGGGAGGGAGAGGGAGGTAGGGAGAAAGAGAGGGAGAGAGAGAGGGAGAGGAAAAAAGAAAAGAAGACCGCGCTCGCGACAGGTAAATCCAGTATGGATGTGAGCCTCCTCCTCCTCCTGCTCCTCCTCTAATCACCCCGCAGAGTGCGAGGGGGCGGGGCATGAGGTCACTACGACGGCGTGCTGCTGTTGACACTAACAACAATACCTAGACCCTAACGTCGGTGTTTCCGGTGTGTGCGCGTGCGCGCATCCCTTCGCGCTACGTCACAGCCCGCTGCACGTCGCGGTGTCGTATATATTTATACATACATACATACATATATATATATATATATATATATATATAATAAGCATATTCCACGATGGAGACCTCCTTCCTTTTCTCTTCCTCGTCTCCTCGTATGTCCTTGCCATCACCTTCCTCCTCCTCCTCCTCTTCCTCCTCCTCCTCCCCCTCCCTGATTGTGGAATGTAGGAATGTGAGGAGAGTTGGAAGAAAGGATCGACAGAGTGATCTCATAGAGGAACACTTTGATGTTTACACACACAGTGTGTGTGTATGTGTGTGTATGCGTTTGTGTATGTGTGTATGTGTGTATGTGTGTGTATGTGTGTGTGAGTGTGTGTGGCAAGTGTATGTGTGGGTTTTTGTCTATGTGTGTCTGTGTGTAAGTGTGTGTATGTGTGTGTAAGTGTGTGTGTGTCTAAGTTTGTGTATGTGTGTGTACATGTGTATGTACGTGTGTGTATGTTTGTGTATGTGAATATGTGTGTGTATATGTGTGTGTATGTGTATGTGTGTGTACGTGTGTAAGTGTGTGTATGTTTGTATAAGTGTATTTGTGTGTACGTGCACGTGTGTGTATGTGTATGTAAGTGTGTGTATGTGTGTAAGTGTGTGTATGTTTGTGAAAGTGTATTTGTGTGTACGTGTGTGTGTGTTTGTGTATGTGGATATGTGTGTGTATGAGTGCTGTTGAGACGGTGGTGATGGCATAGAGCTGTGATCTCACAGCAGATCATGAGATCTAAAGCGATCCGACTCACACGTGACCCTGGAGGAAGAGGTTGACCCTGGATGAAGAGGTTGGCCCTGGATGAAGAGGTTGAGCCTGGATGAAGAGGTTGGCCCTGGAGGAAGAGGTTGACCCTGGATGAAGAGGTTGACCCTGGAGGAAGAGGTTGACCCTGGATGAAGAGGTTGGCCCTGGATGAAGAGGTTGAGCCTGGATGAAGAGGTTGGCCCTGGAGGAAGAGGTTGACCCTGGATGAAGAGGTTGACCCTGGAGGAAGAGGTTGACCCTGGATGAAGAGGTTGACCCTGGAGGAAGAAGTTGACCCTGGAGGAAGAAGTTGACCCTGGAGGAAGAGGTTGACCCTGGATGAAGAGGTTGACCCTGGATGAAGAGGTTGACCCTGGAGGAAGAGGTTGACCCTGGATGAAGAGGTTGACCCTGGAGGAAGAAGTTGACCCTGGAGGAAGAAGTTGACCCTGGAGGAAGAGGTTGACCCTGGATGAAGAGGTTGACCCTGGATGAAGAGGTTGGCCCTGGATGAAGAGGTTGACCCTGGAGGAAGAGGTTGACCCTGGATGAAGAGGTTGACCCTGGAGGAATAAGTTGACCCTGGAGGAATAAGTTGACCCTGGAGGAAGAGGTTGACCCTGGAGGAAGAGGTTGACCCTGGATGAAGAGGTTGACCCTTGATGAAGAAGTTGACCCTGGAGGAAGAAGTTGACCCTGGAGGAAGAGGTGGACCCTGGAGGAAGAGGTTGACCCTGGATGAAGAGGTTGACCCTGGATGAAGAGGTTGACCCTGGAGGAAGAGGTTGACCATTGATGAAGAAGTTGACCATTGATGAAGAAGTTGACCCTGGATGAAGAAGTTGACCCTGGAGGAAGAGGTGGACCCTGGAGGAAGAGGTTGACCCTGGAGGAATAACTTGACCCTGGAGGAAGAGGTTGACCCTGGATGAAGAGGTTGACCCTGGAGGAAGAGGTTGACCCTGGATGCAGAGGTTGACCCTGGAAGAAGAGGTTGACCCTGGATGAAGAGGTTGACCCTGGAGGAAGAGGTTGACCCTGGATGAAGAAGTTGACCCTGGAGGAAGAGGTTGACCCTGGAGGAAGAAGTTGACCCTGGAGGAAGAGGTTGACCCTGGAGGAAGAGGTTGACCCTGGAGGAAGAAGTTGACCCTGGAGGAAGAACTTGACCCTGGAGGAAGAGGTTGACCCTGGATGAAGAGGTTGACCCTGGAGGAAGAGGTTGACCCTGGATGCAGAAGTTGACCCTGGAGGAAGAGGTGGACCCTGGAGGAAGAGGTTGACCCTGGAGGAAGAGGTTGACCCTGGATGAAGAAGTTGACCCTGGAGGAAGATGTTGACCCTGGAGGAAGAAGTTGACCCTGGAGGAAGAGGTTGACCCTGGATGAAGAGGTTGACCCTGGAGGAAGAGGTTGACCCTGGAGGAAGAAGTTGACCCTGGAGGAAGAAGTTGACCCTGGAGGAAGAGGTTGACCCTGGAGGAAGAGGTTGACCCTGGAGGAAGAAGTTGACCCTGGAGGAAGAGGTTGACCCTGGATGAAGAGGTTGACCCTGGAGGAAGAGGTTGACCCTGGAGGAAGAAGTTGACCCTGGAGGAAGAACTTGACCCTGGATGAAGAAGTTGACCCTGGAGGAAGAGGTTGACCCTGGAGGAAGAAGTTGACCCTGGAGGAAGAGGTTGACCCTGGATGAAGAGGTTGACCCTGGATGAAGAGGTTGACCCTGGAGGAAGAGGTTGACCCTGGAGGAAGAAGTTGACCCTGGAGGAAGAACTTGACCCTGGAGGAAGAGGTTGACCCTGGATGAAGAGGTTGACCCTGGATGAAGAAGTTGACCCTGGAGGAAGAGGTGGACCCTGGAGGAAGAGGTTGACCCTGGAGGAAGAGGTTGACCCTGGATGAAGAAGTTGACCCTGGAGGAAGATGTTGACCCTGGAGGAAGAAGTTGACCCTGGATGAAGAGGTTGACCCTGGAGGAAGAGGTTGACCCTGGAGGAAGAAGTTGACCCTGGAGGAAGAAGTTGACCCTGGAGGAAGAGGTTGACCCTGGAGGAAGAGGTTGACCCTGGAGGAAGAAGTTGACCCTGGAGGAAGAGGTTGACCCTGGATGAAGAGGTTGACCCTGGAGGAAGAGGTTGACCCTGGAGGAAGAAGTTGACCCTGGAGGAAGAAGTTGACCCTGGATGAAGAAGTTGACCCTGGAGGAAGAGGTTGACCCTGGAGGAAGAAGTTGACCCTGGAGGAAGAGGTTGACCCAGGATGAAGAGGTTGACCCTGGAGGAAGAACTTGACCCTGGATGAAGAAGTTGACCCTGGAGGAAGAGCTTGACCCTGGAGGAAGAGGTTGACCCTGGATGAAGAGGTTGACCCTGGAGGAAGAGGTTGACCCTGGAGGAAGAAGTTGACCCTGGAGGAAGAAGTTCACCCTGGAGGAAGAGGTTGACCCTGGAGGAAGAGGTTGACCCTGGAGGAAGAAGTTGGCCCTGGAGGAAGAGGTTGACCCTGGAGGAAGAACTTGACCCTGGATGAAGAACTTGACCCTGGATGTAGAACTTGACCCTGGAGGAAGAGGTTGACCCTGGATGTAGAACTTGACCCTGGAGGAAGAAGTTGACCCTGGAGGAAGAGGTTGACCCTGGAGGAAGAACTTGACCCTGGATGAAGAACTTGACCCTGGATGTAGAACTTGACCCTGGAGGAAGAGGTTGACCCTGGAGGAAGAAGTTTACCCTGGAGGAAGAGGCTGACCCTGGAGGAAGAACTTGACCCTGGATGAAGAACTTGACCCTGGAGGAAGAGGTTGACCCTGGAGGAAGAAGTTGACCCTGGAGGAAGAGGTTGACCCTGGAGGAAGAACTTGACCCTGGATGAAGAACTTGACCCTGGATGTAGAACTTGACCCTGGAGGAAGAGGTTGAGGCTGTGAGCCTCCATCAGAGGAGGGAAGAGGCTAACAACAACATACAGAAACAATACAGAGAGATGTTTGTCAATGTCTTTCAGTGATTCAAGTTTTATTTCCATCCATCCATTCTCATCTGCTGATTCCGGGGTCGGGTCGCGGGGGCAGCAGACCCAGCAGGTTGATCCAGACTTCCCTCTCGCCCGCAACACTTTCCAGCTCATTCTGGGGGATCCCGAGGCGTTCCCAGGCCAGCTGGGAGATGTAATCTCTCCAGCGTGTCCTGGGTCTTCCCCGGGGTCTCCTCCCAGTATCTCGGGGTCTTGTTCACGAGTGAGGGTAAGATGGAGCGGGAGATCGACAGGCGGATCGGTGCAGCTGCAGCAGTAAAACAGGCGCTGTACTTGTCTGTCTTGGTGAAGAGAGAGCTGAGCCGAAAGGCGAAGCTCTCAATTTACTGGTCGGTCTACGTTCCAATCCTCACCAATGGTCACGAACTTTGGGTAGTGACGGAAAGAACGAGGTCGCAAATACAAGTGGCCGAAATGAGTTTAGGGTAAGGAGCTCGGACATCAGGAGGGAGCTTGGAGTCGAGCCGCTACTCCTTCGCATCGAAAGGAGTCAGCTGAGGTGGTTCGGGCATCTGATTCGGATGCCTCCTGGACGCCTCCCGTTAGAGGTTTTCCAAGTTTTATTTGTTCCTCTTTATTTCTTCATCCTCTTTTTGTGAGAAGAAAGACAAACAGCTCAAACTAAATGTCCCATCAAATGTTTCTCCTGAACACTAGAACAGATCTGAGGCCTGAAGACGTTCCTCGTCTTCAGCTCGTGAGCGTCTCCTGTGTCTTCAGAAGGTCCAACATGTGTGAGCATGGATCCAGACACATGAACATCCGCCTCCACCTCCATCCCATAATAATCCTGTCACTGTATTACAATGGGAACCCTTGATGTTGTGGTTTGATGGTATGCTACTTTCTACTAGAATGCCTCACAGGAAGTGGACCTTCAGTTAGCGATTAGCTGTAGCATCTGCCATTCAATGAGTTCAGCCCAGTGGTCCAGCTGGTGGAGGTCTCCCAGTAAGCTGGTAGGTCCCTGAAGGTCTCCCAGTGAGCTGGTAGGTCCCTGAAGGTCTCCCAGTGAGCTGGTAGGTCCCTGAACGTCTCCCAGTGAGCTGGTAGGTCCCTGAAGGTCTCCCAGTAAACTGCTAGGTCCCTGAAGGTCTCCCAGTGAGCTGGTAGGTCCCTGAAGGTCTCCCAGTAAGCTGGTAGGTCCCTGAAGGTCTCCCAGTGAGCTGGTAGGTCCCTGAAGGTCTCCCAGTAAGCTGGTAGGTCCCTGAAGGTCTCCCAGTAAGCTGGTAGGTCCCTGAAGGTCTCCCAGTGAGCTGGTAGGTCCCTGAAGGTCTCCCAGTAAGCTAGTATGTCCCTGAAGGTCTCCCAGTGAGCTGGTAGGTCCCTGAAGGTCTCCCAGTAAGCTGGTAGGTTCCTGGAGGCCTCCCAGTAAGCTGGTAGGTCCCTGAAGGTCTCCCAATGAGCTGGTAGGTCCCTGAAGGTCTCCCAGTAAGCTGGTAGGTCCCTGGAGGCCTCCCAGTAAGCTGGTAGGTCCCTGAAGGTCTCCCAGTAAGCTAGTAGGTCCCTGAAGGTCTCCCAATGAGCTGGTAGGTCCCTGAAGGTCTTCCAGTAAGCTGGTAGGTCCCTGGAGGCCTCCCAGTAAACTGGTAGGTCCCTGAAGGTCTCCCAAAGAGCTGGTAGGTCCCTGAAGGTCTCCCAGTAAGCTGGTAGGTCCCTGGAGGCCTCCCAGTAAGCAGGTAGGTCCCTGAAGGTCTCCCAATGAGCTGGTGGATCCCTGAATTTCTCCCAGTGAGCTGGTAGGTCCCTGAAGGTCTCCCAATGAGCTGGTGGATCCCTGAATGTCTCCCAGTGAGTCTCTCCTGTATAGTACAAGTCATTCGCTCCTTTCTGCAACTTTGGTTCAGATCCAATGAACAAACTATAGGTACACGGACCCTGATTTACTTCTTGGGTCTCTTATTTTGAACTGGTACAGAATCACCTCTCCAGGTACACGTGGTATTAAGCGAGAGGACAGGTGGGAGCTAGCTGGTTAGCATGCTAATGTCAGCTGATACCTCTGCAGCACAGCTATCGAGGCTTCTGGCTTCCACATGAATGCACACCATATCTTACACATGGCACCTTGTACAGCACAGGCAAGAAGGGGAGGAGGGGGGAGGACACAACTCTTGTTGCCCCGAGGCAAAGTGAGTTATGGCCCCCCTTTAATCCAGCCTTAAGTATAATACTAGAGTCTCTGTCCCAGCATTGAATAATAAATGGACCATATGTTTCCCAGAAGACAATGGACATCTTTATTTTTAGAATTTCAATTCAATTCAGTTTATTTGTATAGCCCAATTTCACAAATTACTAATTTGTCTCGGAGTGCTTTACAATCTGTACACATAGACATCCCTGCCCCAAAACCTCACATCGGACCAGGAAAAACTCCCAAATAACCCTTCAGGGGGAAAAAAAGGGAAGAAACCTGGAGGAGAGCAACAGAGGAGGATCCCTCTCCAGGATGGACAGATGCAATAGATGTAATGTGTACAGAAGGACAGATTTAGAGTTAAAATACATTCAATGAATATGACAGAGTGTATGAATAGTTCATAGTAGGCATATTCCACGATGGAGACCTCCACGATCCATCAGGCAGATGGCGGTGGGGAGGAGGAGTGGGCGGAGTCTCAACAGTAGGCGGAGTCTCAACAGGACAGTGGCGCAGTCAGGAGCAGGAATTCCACGACCCAGACCTCAATGATCCATCAGGCAGATAGGATCTATGTCGTCTCATAGGGTCCGATGACCCCATGAGACGTGAAGTCAAAAGGACTCCGGGGAGAAAGCAGAGTTAGTAACGTGTGATTGAGAGATGAAAATTCATCCTTAAGGAGAGAAAAAAGAGGAGATAGGTACTCAGTGCATCCTAAAACGTCCCCCGGCAGCTATAAGCCTATAGCAGCATATCAAGGGCTGGACCAGGGCAAACCTGATTCAGCCCTAACTATAAGCTCTGTCAAAGAGGAAGGTCTTAAGTCTACTCTTAAACGAGGTGACTGTGTCTGCCTCCCGGACTGAAATTGGAAGCTGGTTCCATAGAAGAGGAGCTTGATAACAAAAGGCTCTGGCTCCCATTCTACTTTTAAGACTCTAGGAACTACAAGTAGTCCGCATTTAGTGAGCGTAGCTCTCTAGTGGGGCAATATGGTACTACAAGCTCCTTAAGATATGATGGTGCATCACCAATCAAGGCTTTGTACGTTAAGAGAAGAATTTTAAAAGTGATTCTTGATTTTACTGGGAGCCAGTGCAGAGCAGCTAGTGCAGGAGTGATGTGATCTCTTTTCTTAGTTTTAGTGAGAACACGAGCTGCAGCATTCTGGATCAACTGGAGGACCTAAGAGACTTATTAGAGCAGCCTGATAATAAGGAGTTGCAGTAATCCAGTCTCCAAGTAACGAACGCGTGAACCAATTTTTCTGCATCTTTTTGAGACAAGATGTGCCTGATGTTTGCACTATTACGTAGATGAAAGAATGCAGTCCTTGAGATTTGCTTTACGTGGGAGTTAAAGGACAAGTCCCGATCAAAGATAACGCCAAGATTCTTTACAGTGGTGTTGGATGCCAGGGCAATGCCGTCTACAGAATCCACATCACCAGATAATTGATCTCTGAGGTGCTCAGGGCCGATTAAAATTACTTCGGTTTTGTCTGAGTTTAACATCAAGAAATTGCAGGTCATCCATGTTTTATGTCTTTAAGACATGCTTGAATTTTACCGAGTTGGTTGCTCTCCTCTGGTTTTATCGATAAATATAGTTGAGTATCATCTGCATAACAATGAAAGTTTATGGAGTGTTTCCTGATAATATTGCCCAAAGGAAGCATGTATAAGGTAAATAAAATTGGTCCAAGCACAGAACCTTGTGGAACTCCGTGATTAACGTTGGTGGTTATCGGCGTCATCGTTTACAAATACAAACTGAGATCGATCTGATAAATAGGATTTAAACCAAATTAGTGCCGTGCCTGAAATGCCAATCGACTGCTCCAGTCTCTGTAACAGGATGTCATGGTCAATGGTGTCGAATGCAGCACTAAGGTCTAACAAGACCAGGACAGAGAGGAGTCCTTTATCTGCTGCCATTAAGAGGTCATTTGTAATTTTCACCAGTGCCGTCTCGGTGCTGTGGTGTTTTCTAAATCCTGATTGAAATTTCTCAAATAAACTATTATGATGTAGAAAGTCGCACAACTGATTTGCGACCACTTTCTCAAGGATCTTGGAGAGGAAGGGTAGGTTAGAGATCGGTCTGTAGTTAGCCAACACCTCTGGATCCAGAGTGGGCTTCTTCAGGAGAGGTTTAATAACAGCCACTTTGAAGGAGTGTGGTACGTGGCCTGTTAGCAGAGACACATTGATAATATCTAATAGAGAGCCGCCAATTAAAGGCAAAACGTCTTTAAGCAGCCTCGTCGGGATGGGGTCCAAGAGACAGGTAGGCGTGTTCAAGTAGAAACCGTTGAAGATAATTGGTCACGGTTGATGGGAGAAAAGCCTCAAATATACACCAGGGCATACAGCGGTTTCCAAGGCCATTCCACTTGAGGACAGATTGGCACAGGTTATGGGCAAGAGAATATTAATCTTGTCCCTAATAGTTAAAATCTTTTCATTAAAGAAGTTCATAAAGTCATTACCACTGAGGTTTATAGGAATGCTCGGCTCCACAGAGCTGTGACTCTCTGTCAGCCTGGCTACAGTGCTGAAGAGAAACCTGGGGTTGTTTTATTTTTCTATTACTGATGAGTAATAGGCTGCTCTGGCATTACGGAGGGCCTTCTTATATGTTTTAAGACTATCTCGCCAAACTAAGCGGGATTCTTGAGATTAGTTGAACTCCATATGCGTTTAAGCTTTCGTGACGTTGCTTCAGTTTGCGGGTCTGAGGGTTATACCAGGGAGCAAACCTCCTCTTCCTCACTGTCTTCTTCTTCAGAGGGGCTATCGAGTCCAGTGTCATTCTCAGAGAGCCTATGACACTGTCAACAAGATGATCAATCTGGGACGGACTAAAGTTAGACCAGGAGTCCTCTGTTATATTGAGACGTGGTATCGAATCAAATACAGAAGGAATCGCTTCTTTAAATTTAGCTACAGCACTGTCAGTTAGACATCTGGTGTAGAAACTTTTGACTAACGGAGTACACTCCGGTAGTATAAATTCAAAAGTTATGAGGTTGTGGTCTGACAGAAGAGGATTCTGTGGGAAGACGTTCAAATGCTCAATGTCAACGCCATAAGTAAGAACAAGATCAAGCGTGTGGCCAAAGCTGTGAGTGGGTTTCTGTACTCTCTGACAGAAGCCAATCGAGTCCAACAAGGAGATGAATGCAGCACTAAGGCAATCATTATCAACATCCACATGGATATTAAAATCTCCAACAATAATAACTTTATCGGTTTTAAGAACCAAACTTGATATAAATTCTGAGAATTCAGATATAAACTCTGAATATGGACCTGGTGGCCGGTACAGAATCACAAATAGAATTGGATGTAGTGTTTTCCAGGTTGGATGTGAAAGACTAAGAACAAGGCTTTCAAATGAGGTGTAGTGTAATTTTGGTTGAGGATTAATTAATAGGCTCGATTCAAAGATGGCTGCTACTCCACCTCCTCGACCGGTGCCTCGAGGAATGTGAGTATTAATATGACTTGGAGGAGTCGATTCATTCAGGCAGACATATTCTTCATGGCTCAGCCAGGTTTCAGTTAGGCAACATAAATCAATGTGATTATCTGATATTAAATCATTTAGTAACACAGCTTTAGATGACAGAGATCGAATATTTAGGAGACCACATTTAATAGTCCTGTTTTGTTGCACTGCTGAAATAATGGTGTTAACTTGTATAAGGTTATTGTGTACGACTCCTCTTCTGCTTACTTTTGATTTATTTAATTGAAGTGGCCGTGGGACAGACACAGTCTCTACTCTAAAGTCATGGGTGGGTAACTGCTCGAATGGAAGAGCAGAGAAGGGTGTTAAACTACAACTCTGCTCCCGGTTCCTGATCTGAACCCTGGGTTGTCATAGATTAAGTCCGGTGATCAACTTGGTCATATTCGCAGAAATGAGACGCTCCGTCCAACGTGGGATGGATGCCGTCTCTCCTCATCAGATCAGGTTTTCCCAGAAAGTCTTCCAGTTGTCTCGTAGCCCACATTATTCGCTGGGCACCACCACGACAGCCAGCGGTTGAAAGACGACATTCGCTATACAATTCGTCTGTCTGCAAATTTGGGAGAGGGCCAGAGAAAATTACGGTGTCCGACAACGTCTTGGCATAAGCACACACGGATTCCACATTAATTTTAGTGAGTTCCGAGCGGCGGGCTCGGGCGTCATTACCACCGGCGTGTATTACAATCTGACTGTATCTCCGCTTATCCTTAGCCAGCAGCTTCAAACAAGACTCCACGTCGCCCGCTCTGGCCTCCGGGAGGCACACGACGGTGGTCCGCGGCTTCGCTATTTTCACGTTCCTGACTATAGAGCTCCCGATAACCAGGGTGTGTTCCTCAGTGTGTCGCTGAGCAGGGAAAACTGGTTCGAAACGTGAAGTGGTTGGTGCACAGCGGGCTTCTGTGTAGACTTACTACTCCTGCGAACAGTTACCCACGATCCCGGCTGCTCGGGGACCACCGGGGAACAGTTAACAGCTGACTGTAGCTCCGCGCCGGCTACGGGAGAGGGCGGGCTAACTAGCATAGCTGTCTGTTACGAGCTCAGACACTTAGGAAGTAGGACCCAATTGCACGACCCGGGAGACAGAGATAAAGTATTTGTAAGTACTTTATTTTTCGGTTCTGCAGTGAACAAAATGAAAGCGCTCACGTAGTGAGGGATCAAAAACTTTTCAAGAGCCCAACATAACCCGACCTGATCATGGCAAAAGACCAGACGAACTGACAAGGAACACTGGGAGACAGGGGAATTTAAGCACATGGTAACAAGACACAGGTGGGACCAATCAGGGCGGGCTGACACTGATGAGCATAGGAGACAGGTGTGATGACAGGTGAAAACAATCAGGAAGCCTGGAATGAGAGAAAGCGAACATAAATGACATGAACCTCTCTAGCATATCTGTCGGTGCACAACAGTACCCCCCCCTCTAGGGCCAACTCCTGATGGCCCAGGCTGATTGTAAAAGTCGTGGATAAGAGTCTTGTCTACGATAAATGAAGCAGCTATCCAGCTTCTAGCCTCAGGACCGTAACCCTTCCAGTCTACCAGGAATTGCTTGCCCTCCCTATTACGGACCTCCAGTAGCTTACGGACCTTGTAAACGTCACCCCTTCAAAGAACTGGGGCGGTGGAGGGGCTTGAGGCGGGAACAAGTGTGCTCTCACACACCGGCTTGATTTACTAACGTGAAACGTTGGGTGCACTCTCAAGGTCCTGGGGAGTTGCAAGCGCATGACGCCGGGTTGATGACTCTGGACACTGGAAACGGACCCACAAATCTCGGAGCCAGTTTCTTTGAGGCGACATGGAGTGGTAAGTCTTTGGTAGAGAGCCAAACCTTTTGGCCTGGACTGTAGGAGGGAGCGACCCTGCGATGAACGTCCGCAACCGCCTTCATCCGAGCTGAACTTCGGAGAAGAGACTGGCGAGCACCAGCCCAAACTCTGCGACAACGTCTGACCATGGCATGTGCCGATGGAACCATCACCTCTTCCTCGTTGTTAGGGAAAAGTGGAGGCTGGAAACCATTGACACAATGGAATGGAGAGAGACCTGTGGCCGCCGTAGGAAGGGTATTGTGGGCAACCTCGACCCATGTGAGGTGGTCACTCCAGGTGGTCTGGTTCCGGGAGACGAGACAACGTAGCGTAGTCTCTAGTTCTTGGTTCGACTGTCCATTTGACTGAGGGTGATATCCTGATGACAGGCTGACGGTGGCACCTATGAGTCGACAAAACTCTTTCCAGAAGGCGGAAATGAATTGTGGACCCCTGTCGGAAACAATGTCATTAGGGAATCCATGGATCCTGAATACGTGATTCATCATGACCTCTGCGGTGACTTTGGCAGAGCGAAGCTTGGTCAATGGGATGAAGTGAGCCATCTTTGAAAATCGATCAACCACTGTTAGAACCGTAGTCTTGCCTCTGGATGAGGGAAATCCTGTCACAAAATCCATCGAAATGTGTGACCAAGGACGTTGGGGAATCGGCAGCGGCTGGAGCAAGCCCATCTTAACTTGAGATGAGGTCTTATTACACGCACACACCGGACAAGCCGCTACATACTCGGCCACATTTTTCTTCATGGATGGCCACCAGAAACGTTGTTGAATCCTGAACATTGTTCTTGCTACTCCCGGATGGCACGAAGCACAGATGAGTGAGCCCAGTGGATGACCTTGGAGTGAAGAGCCTCAGGAACAAACAGCAGATTGTTGGGACACTCGCTAGGCGCTGGATTCATGACATTTGCCTCTTTAACGTCTGACTCCACTTGCCAGGAAAAGGCTCCGATCACCCGGTTAAGTGGAAGGATGGTCTTGGGCTCTACCGCAAGTGGTTCGGGATCGTAAAGACGAGACAAAGCATCGGGTTTTTGATTCTGAGACCCGGGACGAAAAGAGAGTGTGAAGTTGAATCTACTAAAGAAAAGTGTCCACCTGGCCTGACGGGAGTTGAGACGCTTAGCCTTTCTTATATATTCTAGATTCTTGTGATCTGTCCAGACTAAACACGGTTGCTCTGCACCCTCTAGCCAGTGTCTCCATTCCTCGAGGGCAGCTTTTACAGCTAACAATTCCTTGTTTCCCACGTCATAATTTCGCTCTGCCGGTGTCAACTTCCGCGACAGGTAAGCACATGGATGCATCTTGTTGTCTTCTGCAGAACGTTGAGACAGTACTCCTCCAATTCCCTCATTGGAAGCATCCACCTCGACCATAAACTGGCGCTGGGGATCTGGAATGGTGAGTATGGGAGCTGATGTGAATCTATCTCTGAGAAGTTTGAAAGCAAGATCCGCCTGGGGGGTCCACTTGAAGGGAACCTTAGGAGAAGTCAGAACATGCAGAGGAGCAGCAACAGAACTGAAATTCCTAATAAACTTCCTATAGAAGTTAGCAAATCCTAGGAACTGCTGAACCTTTTTCCTGGAGTCTGGTGTGGGCCACTGGGATACTGCACTGACTTTCAGGATCCATTTGGATATGATTAGGTGAGACTATGTATCCTAAGAAAGACACCTCTTCTGTGTGGAACTCGCACTTCTCTGCCTTGACATATAGCTGATTATCCAGTAGTTTCTGCAAAACTTGGCGGACATGGTTAACATGAGATTTAGCGTCTGGGGAGAAAATCAGTATGTCATCCAGATACACAAACACTGAAATATTCAAGAATTCCAAACCCTCATTCACAAAAGCTTGAAAAACAGCCGGTGCATTGCACAGTCCAAAAGGCATTACCAAGTACTCATAGTGACCATTCTGAGTGTTGAATCCAGTCTTCCACTCATTGCCTTGTTTTATTCTAACCAAGTGATATGCATTTCTTAAATCCAACTTGGTGAATATCTTGGCCGTTTGAAGCAGTTCAAAAGCAGATGACATGAGTGGCAGAGGATAGCGGTTCTTCACCGTAATGTCATTTAGTGGACTGTAGTCTATGCAAGGTCTCAGAGACCCGTCTTTCTTTCCCACAAAGAATCCCGCTCGGCTGGAGACGATGAAGGACGGATAATCCCTGATTTGAGTGAAGAGGAGATGTATTCATCCATTGCTGTTCTCTCAGGTCTCGAAATCGAGTAAAGTCTCCCCTTGGGAATGGGGGCTCGCGGTAAGAGATCAATGGGACAGTCAAAATCTCGGTGAGGAGGTAGCGACAAGGCTTTAGACTTGTTAAACGCTTCTTTTAAATCATGGTAACAGGAAGGTACCTTGTGTAGATCAGGATAGTCAGGGTGATCTATAATGATCCTACTAGAGTCTGTTGGTGCATTAACAGGTTGCGAAAGTTTACACCTGCCCTTACAATCCTCTCCCCATTCCTTAACTTTCCTGAAGGCCAGTCTATGTGAGGATTGTGGATCTTCAGCCAAGGAAACCCCAAAATAATCGGGTGCTGAGTCGACTCAAAATATGAAATTGCATGCTCTCGGTATGGTCCTTATTTATAGTAATCCGTATGGGCTCAGTGCAATGGGTAACTGTGAACAACAAGCGGCCGTCTAAGGCACTGGCACTAACAGGATGAGATAGCGGAACAGTTTTTATTTTTAGCTGTTTGACTAGGCCCCAGTCTATAAGGCTTTCGTCAGCCCCTGAGTCTATTAACACACCCTGGTCAATGGTCTGATTGTTAATACAAATGTCTACCTGAGTAACAGGTCGAGGAGGGAAGTCTGCGGAAACTTGCTCACCAGCGCCTCCTTTGACTGGTGAGCACGATCTTTTCCCGGCATGAAGCGAGTTGATGACCCGGCTGGCCGCAGTAGAAACAGCAACCCTCCGTGACGGCGCTGCCTCTCCTCCAGAGAAAGCCTGGTTCTTCCAAGCTGCATGGGTTCACCGGAGTCATTCGGAAGTGTAGTCCTCTGATGGTCCGGTAACATGAGCTGGAAATCCTCCGCTGGCGGCGCGACCCTCCGAGGCGAATTCTGGAAGCTGGGAATAACATCTCGGTTGCGTCGACGCCCTCTCTCTTTCGAAGACGGTTATCGATCCGGATGGCCACAGCGATGAGGGATTCCAGATCCCGGTGTCTCCAGTGGAGCCAGCTGGTCCTTTATCGGTTCGAAAGTCCTGTCATGAAGGCGTCACGAAGAGCCGGAACATTCCATCCGCTGTCCGCTGCTGCTGTACGAAACTCGATGGCATAATCAACCACCTGACGGTTGAGCTGACGATTTGAAACAGTCTTCTGCTGGCCTCCGTAGCAGGCGATGAGTGGTCAAAATGCGCCTCATAGTCTCTATGAAATCGGCCAATGAGTAACATAGTTCGGTGTCTCTAGACCATTCTGCAGTAGCCCAGGCTGCAGCTCTTCCCGTTAAATGAGACACAATAAACGCCACTTTACCATGCTCAGATAAAAGGCTGCTGGGTTGTGTTGAAAATGCAGATCACACTGTACCAGAAAGGCTCTGCAATTCGAAGAGTCTCCGGAAAATCTCTCCGGAAGAGCCAGCCGTAACGGGCAGGAAACAGCCTGACCTGGGTCGTCAGCTGGAGTATTGACAGGCAAATTCTCAGCTGTGGATGACGCCACCGGACGAGCAGTCTGGTGATGCGTGAAAAATTATTCATTTGGGCAACCAGTTGTTGCATCTGTGTAGATAATTCTTCCTGAACCCCGCCTGGCGTCCTCTCAGCTCTTGTATTTCCGGCTGACTTTGTCCAGTTTTTCCTCGTGATGAAAAATCGTCACGCCCTGTACCGACAGAGCGGCGTGAAGCGTTCTTGGGTCGGCTGGGTCCATAATGTGGTCAGTTCGTTCTGTTACTAGCTCAGACACTTAGGAAGTAGGACCCAATTGCACGACCGGAGACAGAGATAAAGTATTTGTAAGTACTTTATTTTTCGGTTCTGCAGTGAACAAATGAAAGCGCCACGTAGTGAGGATCAAAAACTTTCAAGAGCCCAACATAACCCGACCTGATCATGGCAAAAGACCAGACGAACTGACAAGGAACACTGGGAGACAGGGGAATTTAAGCACATGGTAACAAGACACAGGTGGGACCAATCAGGGGCGGGGCTGACACTGATGAGCATAGGAGACAGGTGTGATGACAGGTGAAAACAATCAGGAAGCCTGGAATGAGAGAAAGCGAACATAAATGACATGAACCTCTCTAGCATATCTGTCGGTGCACAACACTGTCTGAGCTTCGATAGCGCGGAGCCGTGCATCTAACCCACTTAGACCTGCCTCCAACCTAGCAAATAAACTACACTTGTTGCATGTATCGTTATCATTAAGGGAGGCAGGGGGATAACTATACATGAGACACACTGAGCAAGAGGGAGCGGGAGGGAGAGAAGAAGAAGTCATGCTCGCTGTTGAGCTGGCAACCAGAGCTTACCGGAAGAGTGAGATGATGCGTTCAGGAGCAGCTGGGAAAAGAAGAACGCAGCTTTGCCGGCCTGGTCTGCAGTCTGCTCCGTCGTGTTTATCCGGTGCTCTTTCTCCGTGTGTGATCACACATATATGCATATGTTGGACAAGGTACTGATACACTGTGTGATGAGATGGACCTACATGTGACTGGAGTAACCTGCTGCAGCCACACCCAGGAAACCAGCTGGGCTCCATGAAGCCAGCTCAGTGGAGCCGATGCATGAGCCTCAGACTGAGACAGAGATGGAGGAGCAGGAATGCCGGCTATGTGGACCAGTTGGATTCGCCCAGCCAACCGGTTGCTGCCGTCAATTCCATCGCTCCTCTGGTATCTCATGAAGTATCCGGCCAATGCCGCCGCCTTGCCTGCTCCGTGCAGCTCGTTGGCAGCTCCCCGTGGAGCCCGGCTCCAGGCTCCTGAAGCCCACGTTCAAACTCTATCAACCACGATACTGTAGCCAGGCCAGACCGAGTGGAGACTTTATTTAGTGCTGTGAGTCACACGCCTCTTGGCTGAAGGTGCAGCTGAACCACGTCCGGCGCTATGCGCGGTATGTGCTGGGGCCTCCGTCAGGGTGGTGCTCGGTGAGGCCGGGTGTGACAGGTGGAAGGACTGGTTCCGTTCTCTTGATCTGTATCTGTGGCTTCATTCATCTCTGGCGGGCCCTCCAGTAACAATACAGGATGTGAAACAGGCCTCTTGTCTGTGTCTGTTGCATAGCAGTGTGTCTGTTGCATAGCAGTGTGTCTGTTGCATAGTAGTGTGTCTGTTGCATAGCAGTGTTTCTGTTGCATAGCAGTGTGTCTGTTGCATAGTAGTGTTTCTGTTACATAGTAGTGTGTCTGTTGCATAGCAGTGTGTCTGTTGCATAGCAGTGTGTCTGTTACATAGTAGTGTGACTGTTGCATAGCAGTGTGTCTGTTGCATAGTAGTGTGTCTGTTGCATAGCAGTGTGTATCTTACATAGCAGTGTGTCTGTTGCATAGCAGTGTGTCTGTTGCATAGCAGTGTGTCTGTTACATAGTAGTGTGTCTGTTGCATAGCAGTGTGTCTGTTGCATAGTAGTGTGTCTGTTGCATAGCAGTGTGTCTGTTGCATAGCAGTGTGTCTGTTACATAGTAGTGTGTCTGTTGCATAGCAGTGTGTCTGTTGCATAGTAGTGTGTCTGTTACATAGCAGTGTGTCTGTTGCATAGCAGTGTGTCTGTTGCATAGTAGTGTGTCCTTTGCATAGCAGTGTGTCTGTTGCATAGCAGTGTGTCTGTTACATAGTAGTGTGTCTGTTGCATAGCAGTGTGTCTGTTGCATAGTAGTGTGTATGTTGCATAGTAGTGTGTCTGTTACATAGCAGTGTGTATGTTGCATAGCAGTGTGTCTGTTGCATAGCAGTGTGTCTGTTGCATAGTAGTGTGTCTGTTGCATAGCAGTGTGTCTGTTACAGCATAGTGTGTCTGTTACATAGCAGTGTGTCTGTTGCATAGCAGTGTGTCTGTTGCATAGCAGTGTGTCTGTTGCATAGCAGTGTGTCTGTTGCATAGCAGTGTGTCTGTTGCATAGTAGTGTGTCTGTTGCATAGCAGTGTGTCTGTTGCATAGCAGTGTGTCTGTTGCATAGTAGTGTGTCTGTTGCATAGCAGTGTGTCTGTTGCATAGCAGTGTGTCTGTTGCATAGTAGTGTGTCTGTTGCATAGCAGTGTGTCTGTTGCATAGTAGTGTGTCTGTTACATAGTAGTGTGTCTGTTGCATAGCAGTGTGTCTGTTGCATAGTAGTGTGTCTGTTGCATAGCAGTGTGTCTGTTGCATAGCAGTGTGTATGTTACATAGTAGTGTGTCTGTTGCATAGCAGTGTGTCTGTTGCATAGCAGTGTGTCTGTTGCATAGTAGTGTGTCTGTTGCATAGCAGTGTGTCTGTTGCATAGTAGTGTGTCTGTTACATAGTAGTGTGTCTGTTGCATAGCAGTGTGTCTGTTGCATAGTAGTGTGTCTGTTACATAGTAGTGTGTCTGTTGCATAGCAGTGTGTCTGTTGCATAGCAGTGTGTATGTTACATAGTAGTGTGTCCTTTGCATAGCAGTGTGTCTGTTGCATAGCAGTGTGTCTGTTGCATAGTAGTGTGTCCTTTGCATAGCAGTGTGTCTGTTACATAGCAGTGTGTCTGTTACATAGCAGTGTGTCTGTTGCATAGCAGTGTGTCTGTTGCATAGTAGTGTGTCCTTTGCATAGCAGTGTGTCTGTTGCATAGCAGTGTGTCTGTTACATAGTAGTGTGTCTGTTGCATAGCAGTGTGTCTGTTACATAGCAGTGTGTCTGTTGCATAGCAGTGTGTATGTTACATAGTAGTGTGTCTGTTGCATAGCAGTGTGTATGTTGCATAGCAGTGTGTCTGTTACATAGTAGTGTGTCTGTTGCATAGCAGTGTGTCTGTTGCATAGTAGTGTGTCTGTTGCATAGCAGTGTGTATGTTACATAGTAGTGTGTCTGTTGCATAGCAGTGTGTCTGTTGCATAGTAGTGTGTCTGTTGCATAGCAGTGTGTCTGTTGCATAGTAGTGTGTCTGTTGCATAGCAGTGTGTCTGTTACATAGCAGTGTGTCTATTGCATAGCAGTGTGTATGTTGCATAGTAGTGTGTCTGTTGCATAGCAGTGTGTATCTTACATAGCAGTGTGTCTGTTGCATAGCAGTGTGTCTGTTGCATAGCAGTGTGTCTGTTACATAGTAGTGTGTCTGTTGCATAGCAGTGTGTCTGTTGCATAGTAGTGTGTCTGTTACATAGCAGTGTGTCTGTTGCATAGCAGTGTGTCTTTTGCATAGTAGTGTGTCTGTTGCATAGCAGTGTGTCTGTTGCATAGCAGTGTGTCTGTTGCATAGTAGTGTGTCCTTTGCATAGCAGTGTGTCTGTTACATAGCAGTGTGTCTGTTGCATAGCAGTGTGTCTGTTGCATAGTAGTGTGTCCTTTGCATAGCAGTGTGTCTGTTGCATAGCAGTGTGTCTGTTACATAGTAGTGTGTCTGTTGCATAGCAGTGTGTCTGTTGCATAGCAGTGTGTATGTTACATAGTAGTGTGTCTGTTGCATAGCAGTGTGTATGTTACATAGTAGTGTGTCTGTTGCATAGCAGTGTGTCTGTTGCATAGTAGTGTGTCTGTTGCATAGCAGTGTGTATCTTACATAGCAGTGTGTCTGTTGCATAGCAGTGTGTCTGTTGCATAGCAGTGTGTCTGTTACATAGTAGTGTGTCTGTTGCATAGCAGTGTGTCTGTTACATAGTAGTGTGTCTGTTGCATAGTAGTGTGTCTGTTGCATAGCAGTGTGTCTGTTGCATAGTAGTGTGTCTGTTACATAGTAGTGTGTATGTTGCATAGTAGTGTGTATGTTGCATAGCAGTGTGTCTGTTGCATAGCAGTGTGTCTGTTACATAGTAGTGTGTCTGTTGCATAGCAGTGTGTCTGTTACATAGCAGTGTGTCTGTTGCATAGTAGTGTTTCTGTTGCATAGCAGTGTGTCTGTTGCATAGCAGTGTGTCTGTTGCATAGTAGTGTGTCTGTTGCATAGCAGTGTGTCTGTTGCATAGTAGTGTGTCTGTTACATAGTAGTGTGTCTGTTGCATAGCAGTGTGTATGTTACATAGTAGTGTGTCTGTTGCATAGCAGTGTGTCTGTTGCATAGTAGTGTGTCTGTTGCATAGCAGTGTGTCTGTTGCATAGCAATGTGTCTGTTACATAGTAGTGTGTCTGTTGCATAGCAGTGTGTCTGATACATAGTAGTGTTTCTGTTGCATAGCAGTGTGTCTGTTGCATAGTAGTGTGTCTGTTGCATAGCAGTGTGTCTGTTGCATAGTAGTGTGTCTTTTGCATAGCAGTGTGTCTGTTACATAGTAATGTGTCTGTTGCATATTAGTGTGTCTTTTGCATAGCAGTGTGTATGTTACATAGTAGTGTGTATGTTGCATAGTAGTGTGTCTGTTACATAGCAGTGTGTCTGTTGCAAAGTAGTGTGTCTGTTGCATCGCAGTGTGTCTGTTACATAGCAGTGTGTCTGTTGCATAGCAGTGTGTCTGTTGCATAGCAGTGTGTCTGTTGCATAGTAGTGTGTCTGTTGCATAGCAGTGTGTCTGTTGCATAGTAGTGTGTATGTTGCATAGCAGTGTGTCTGTTACATAGCAGTGTGTATGTTGCATAGCAGTGTGTATGTTACATAGTAGTGTGTCTGTTGCATAGTAGTGTGTCTGTTGCATAGCAGTGTGTCTGTTACATAGCAGTGTGTCTGTTGCATAGCAGTGTGTCTGTTGCATAGTAGTGTGTCTGTTGCATAGCAGTGTGTCTGTTGCATAGTAGTGTGTCTGTTGCATAGCAGTGTGTATCTTACATAGCAGCGTGTCTGTTGCATAGCAGTGTGTCTGTTGCATAGCAGTGTGTCTGTTACATAGCAGTGTGTCTGTTGCATAGCAGTGTGTATGTTACATAGTAGTGTGTCTGTTGCATAGCAGTGTGTATGTTGCATAGCAGTGTGTCTGTTACATAGTAGTGTGTCTGTTGCATAGCATTGTGTCTGTTGCATAGTAGTTTGTCTGTTGCATAGCAGTGTGTATGTTACATAGTAGTGTGTCTGTTGCATAGTAGTGTGTCTGTTGCATAGCAGTGTGTCTGTTGCATAGCAGTGTGTCTGTTGCATAGCAGTGTGTCTGTTGCATAGTAGTGTGTCTGTTACATAGCAGTGTGTCTGTTGCATAGCAGTGTGTCTGTTGCATAGTAGTGTGTCTGTTGCATAGCAGTGTGTCTGTTGCATAGTAGTGTGTCTGTTACATAGTAGTGTGTCTGTTGCATAGCAGTGTGTCTGTTGCATAGCAGTGTGTATGTTACATAGTAGTGTGTCTGTTGCATAGCAGTGTGTCGGTTGCATAGTAGTGTGTCTGTTGCATAGCAGTGTGTCTGTTGCATAGTAGTGTGTCTGTTACATAGTAGTGTGTCTGTTGCATAGCAGTGTGTCTGTTGCATAGCAGTGTGTATGTTACATAGTAGTGTGTCTGTTGCATAGCAGTGTGTCTGTTGCATAGCAGTGTGTCTGTTGCATAGTAGTGTGTCTGTTGCATAGCAGTGTGTCTGTTGCATAGTAGTGTGTCTGTTACATAGTAGTGTGTCTGTTGCATAGCAGTGTGTCTGTTGCATAGTAGTGTGTCTGTTACATAGTAGTGTGTCTGTTGCATAGCAGTGTGTCTGTTGCATAGCAGTGTGTATGTTACATAGTAGTGTGTCCTTTGCATAGCAGTGTGTCTGTTGCATAGCAGTGTGTCTGTTGCATAGTAGTGTGTCCTTTGCATAGCAGTGTGTCTGTTACATAGCAGTGTGTCTGTTGCATAGTAGTGTGTCCTTTGCATAGCAGTGTGTCTGTTACATAGTAGTGTGTCTGTTGCATAGCAGTGTGTCTGTTGCATAGCAGTGTGTATGTTACATAGTAGTGTGTCTGTTGCATAGCAGTGTGTCTGTTACATAGTAGTGTGTCTGTTGCATAGCAGTGTGTCTGTTGCATAGTAGTGTGTCTGTTGCATAGCAGTGTGTATGTTACATAGTAGTGTGTATGTTCCATAGAAGTGTGTATGTTGCATAGCAGTGTGTATGTTGCATAGCAGTGTGTCTGTTACATAGCAGTGCGTCTGTTGCATAGCAGTGTGTCTGTTACATAGCAGTGTGTCTGTTGCATAGCAGTGTGTCTGTTGCATAGCAGTGTGTATGTTACATAGTAGTGTGTATGTTACATAGTAGTGTGTCTGTTGCATAGCAGTGTGTCTGTTGCATAGCAGTGTGTCTGTTACATAGTAGTGTGTCTGTTACATAGCAGTGTGTCTGTTGCATAGCAGTGTGTCTGTTACATAGTAGTGTGACTGTTGCATAGCAGTGTGTCTGTTACATAGTAGTGTGTCTGTTGCATAGCAGTGTGTCTGTTGCATAGTAGTGTGTCTGTTGCATAGCAGTGTTTCTGTTGCATAGTAGTGTGTCTGTTGCATAGCAGTGTGTCTGTTACATAGTAGTGTTTCTGTTGCATAGCAGTGTGTCTGTTGCATAGCAGTGTGTCTGTTGCATAGCAGTGTGTCTTTTACATAGTAGTGTGTCTGTTGCATAGTAGTGTGTCTGTTACATAGCAGTGTGTCTGTTGCATAGCAGTGCATCTGTTGCATAGTAGTGTGTCTGTTGCATAGCAGTGCGTCTGTTGCATAGCAGTGTGTCTGTTACATAGCAGTGTGTCTGTTGCATAGTAGTGCGTCTGTTGCATAGCAGTGTGTCTGTTGCATAGCAGTGTGTCTGTTGCATAGCAGTGTGTCTGTTACATAGCAGTGCGTCTGTTGCATAGCAGTGTGTCTGTTACATAGCAGTGTGTCTGTTGCATAGTAGTGTGTCTGTTGCATAGCAGTGTGTCTGTTGCATAGTAGTGTGACTGTTGCATAGCAGTGTGTCTGTTGCATAGTAGTGTGTCTGTTACATAGTAGTGTGTCTGTTGCATAGTAGTGTGTCTGTTGCATAGCAGTGTGTTTGTTGCATAGCAGTGCGTCTGTTGCATAGCAGTGTGTCTGTTACATAGCAGTGTGTCTGTTGCATAGTAGTGTGTCTGTTGCATAGCAGTGTGTTTGTTGCATAGCAGTGTGTCTGTTGCATAGCAGTGCGTCTGTTGCATAGCAGTGTGTCTGTTACATAGCAGTGTGTCTGTTGCATAGCAGTGTGTCTGTTGCATAGTAGTGTGTCTGTTGCATAGCAGTGTGTCTGTTGCATAGTAGTGTGTCTGTTACATAGCAGTGTGTCTGTTGCATAGTAGTGTGTCTGTTGCATAGCAGTGTGTCTGTTGCATAGCAGTGTGTCTGTTACATAGTAGTGTGACTGTTGCATAGCAGTGTGTCTGTTACATAGTAGTGTGTCTGTTGCATAGCAGTGTGTCTGTTGCATAGTAGTGTGTCTGTTGCATAGCAGTGTTTCTGTTGCATAGTAGTGTGTCTGTTGCATAGCAGTGTGTCTGTTACATAGTAGTGTTTCTGTTGCATAGCAGTGTGGCTGTTGCATAGCAGTGTGTCTGTTGCATAGCAGTGTGTCTTTTACATAGTAGTGTGTCTGTTGCATAGTAGTGTGTCTGTTACATAGCAGTGTGTCTGTTGCATAGCAGTGCATCTGTTGCATAGTAGTGTGTCTGTTGCATAGCAGTGCGTCTGTTGCATAGCAGTGTGTCTGTTACATAGCAGTGTGTCTGTTACATAGCAGTGTGTCTGTTGCATAGTAGTGCATCTGTTGCATAGCAGTGTGTCTGTTGCATAGCAGTGTGTCTGTTGCATAGCAGTGTGTCTGTTACATAGCAGTGCGTCTGTTGCATAGCAGTGTGTCTGTTACATAGCAGTGTGTCTGTTGCATAGTAGTGTGTCTGTTGCATAGCAGTGTGTCTGTTGCATAGTAGTGTGACTGTTGCATAGCAGTGTGTCTGTTGCATAGTAGTGTGTCTGTTACATAGCAGTGTGTCTGTTACATAGTAGTGTGTCTGTTGCATAGCAGTGTGTTTGTTGCATAGCAGTGCGTCTGTTGCATAGCAGTGTGTCTGTTACATAGCAGTGTGTCTGTTGCATAGTAGTGTGTCTGTTGCATAGCAGTGTGTTTGTTGCATAGCAGTGTGTCTGTTGCATAGCAGTGTATCAGCTTTCAGCTTTCAGCTGAAATCTATCAGCTTTCAGCTACCAGCTCCTAGCTACCAGCTATCAGCTACCAGCTACCAGCTATCAGCTACCAGCTATCAGCTATCAGCTACCAGCTATCAGCTATCAGCTAACAGCTACCAACTACCAGATATCAGCTAGCAGCTAGCAGCTATCAGCTATCAGCTATCAGCTACCAGCTATCAGCTTTCAGCTACCAGATACCAGCTATCAGCTATCAGCTACCAGCTTTCAGCTATCAGCTATCAGCTATCAGCTACCAGCTTTCAGCTATCAGCTATCAGCTACCAGCTTTCAACTATCAGCTACCAGCTTTCAGCTATCAGCTACCAGTTTTCAGCTATTAGCTACCAGCTTTCAGCTATCAGCTATCAGCTACCAGCTATCAGCTAACATATATCAGCTATCAGCTATCAGCTATCAGCTACCAGCTATCAGCTGACATATATCAGCTATCAGCTATCAGCTACCAGATATCAGCTAACATATATCAGCTATCAGCTACCAGCTTTCAGCTATCAGCTACCAGCTTTCAGCTATCAGCTACCAGCTTTCAGCTATCAGTTATCAGCTTTCAGCTATCAGTTATCAGCTTTCAGCTATCAGCTATAAGCTTTCAGCTACCAGCTATCAACTTTCAGCTTTCAGCTCTCAGCTTTCAGCTCTCAGCTACCAGCTTTCAGCTATCAGTTATCAGCTTTCAGCTATCAGTTATCAGCTTTCAGCTATCAGCTATAAGCGTTGAGCTATCAGCTACCAGCTTTCAGCTATCAGTTATCAGCTTTCAGCTATCAGCTATAAGCGTTCAGCTATCAGCTACCAGCTTTCAGCTATCAGCTACCAGCTTTCAGCTATCATTTATCAGCTTTCAGCTATCAGTTATCAGCTTTCAGCTATCAGCTACCAGCTTTCAGCTATTAGCTACCAGCTTTCAGCTATCAGTTATCAGCTTTCAGCTATCAGCTATAAGCGTTCAGCTATCAGCTACCAGCTTTCAGCTATCAGCTACCAGCTTTCAGCTATCAGCTACCAGCTTTCAGCTATCATTTATCAGCTTTCAGCTATCAGCTTTCAGCTATCAGCTACCAGCTTTCAGCTATTAGCTACCAGCTTTCAGCTATCAGTTATCAGCTTTCAGCTATCAGCTATAAGCTTTCAGCTACCAGCTATCAACTTTCAGCTTTCAGCTCTCAGCTATCAGCTATAAGCTCTCAGCTTTCAGCTATCAGTTATCAGCTATTGCTGCTTGTATGTTTCTCAGCTGTGTTTAGAAACATTCTGTATGTTCGTGGACTGTTCAGCTAAACAACAAGAGGCTTGTGACCTGACGGCCATGTTAAAAACAATAAGCCAAAAACTAGCCCCGCCCACCGGCCGAAGCAAAGCGCCTCCTTTTAAACTGAACAGTAACTCATGTGTTCAAATATGTTTCTGAACATATTTGAGGCAAAACATGAGACAAGGCCGTTACACCATGTCTTATCAGCTGCTGTGTGACACTTCGATCAGAGCGCTGTGAACTCGACAAGCAGTGATGGACAGCTGCTGCCCTAGAGGCTTCTCCGCTGTGATTGGTTGTTTGTCTTCCAGGAGCACTAACGTGATCCCTCTCCTATATTACTTTACTCTGTATGCACCCAGTGGACGGACACACCCTCCTCTAACGGCTCATCTGGATCTGAAGCTGTTCCGCTGTTGATTCATCTCACATGGATGTGACATGTCTGCAGGAACACAGAACGAGCTATGGCTCCTCCCCTTCACCTGAAAACTCAGCGGTTACACATTCACTGAAGACCAACCACTGGACCAGCTGTTTTAGAGCTGCTGGCCTCCATATGGACCACCACTCTTCTTGAAGCACACGCACACATCACTGTGCTGTGACGTCACGATGAGTAAGCAGCTGAGTCTCTGCTCCAGATCTCATTCGTCCAATACAACAGAACTAAACCACTGGACATGTTGGAGCGTCACATGTTTGTGTTTGAGTATCAAAAACACCACATGTCCAAACTACAGAATATGTTAGCTGGAGTAAACATCCAGGTGTCTGAGTGCAACAGTTAAAGATATGTATTCATGAGTGCACTTTCAACTGATTTACCTGCATGGGCAAGTTATTTTTTGAAAGATAAGTTCCTTAGAAATAACGAACATCCCTCCTTTAACTGACAGTTTCATTTGTCTCAAACTATTCTGGAGAACAATTGTTATCCCTAAAGTCAACAACAAAGGGTTCAAACTAAGTTCCTTATTTGACTTGTTACTGTGTATAAGGGATACATCCAGTGCAGCTGCTTGCCATGTTGGTGCTCCTTCATGATGCCCCCCTGAGACAGGAAAGTGACCCACGGCGAGCGCGTTGGGGGGGGGGGGGGGGGTGCTAGTGAGAGTGTGCTCACCTGTGTGCACGGATGTGTCGGCGCGCATCATGGCAGAGCGATGCGACCCGAGAAGTGTTAACGGGGATGCTGAGATTAAATATATCTCTTGTTCTGCCTGTTTTGTGATATACATGCCTAAAAGGTGACAAATATTTCTAGACTGAAATAATATCGGCATTATAATTATTATAACTATGAGGATTTTTTTAGTTGCCTATTTTGTGGAGCCCTCTCAGGACGTGGTGCCCTACGCACAGCGCGTAGTGCGTTATGGGAGCGGCGGCGCTGGATACATCTAAAGGGTCTGCCTGCTTACCTGAGAGCAGAACATGTTGACACCTGAGAGGAGTTCAGGTGCTTCAGATTCCAGTCAGGAATGTGGGCCAGTTTTGTCTTTATAGATTGAGACGGCATTGTGTTTTCAAACACTCGCGGAGCACGGATTACTTCGCCGGCCTACGACCACACCGACCACACCGGACTCGACTGCCACTCCTCCCCCAGAAAGGAGGCGCCGTAAGCGTTGTGAGAGGAAGCAGAAGAGGGGTAAACGCGGAGGAACCCGAGCTAGGCTAGCGGCTAGGCCAACTCGTCCAGCCATACCATCCATTATCATGGCTAATGTGCGATCCTTGGACAATAAAATGGACCACATTAGACTGCTGCAGACGGAGCAGCGAGACGTGAGGAACTGCTGTGTGCTTATCTTCACGGAAACATGGCTTAACGACAACATCCCGACTCTGCTGTGAGACTGGAGGAGCTAACATGCTACCGGCGGA